>NW_007578250.1:347055-405715 GCF_000690725.1 Stegastes partitus
CAAATTAAATACTAAAGGTATGTGGCCTCTTATCTCCCATGGACAGTGAAGCTGAAGACCAACCTTTTTTGATGAACACACCCATGACATGCTGATTTGATATTTTGTATAAGAAACAGTCAATGGAACTCAGTGAGGGCTTTTTACTTAACTTTTAGTTTTTTTTCTGTTATTTCTACTTTCTTCTTGGGTTCTTTGTTTTTATGTTAACTTTTGCAAGGCAACAGTGTGGATTGTTTCTGTTGCTATGAGCTCTTTCACAGCGACACATCCTTCTGCGGCAATAAGCAAGTATTATTTTCTTCCTGCTAAACGGGTGAACTTTTACAATTGGCTTCCAGATCCCAAAGTGATACTAAATTGATCATCGCTCTACCATCTGCTTCCAGTGACGATCACGGTTAATTAAGTCATTTGTTTATCTGTATTCATCCATTCACTGCCTGTTCAGTCATTGTTGTCTTTGTTTGTAGAGCACCCCTCTCATTCCCAGAGACGAACAAGAATGATAGCATATTTTATGACAAAACAGTGACACAAACTCTTCTCACTGGCTCATTGCAAATTTAAACCTCCAGAGTTCATATTAAAATGTGTAAGTAGTCTTTCAAGAAAGAGGCTACAAATCCTTGGAAGGTGTTGTAGCCTAGGATATGTTCCATGAGTTGACCACAGAGCCTTTTCTGATTGAACTGAATTCACTATTTTTGATGCTTGTTGTGTAACAGATACATCCCATATTGCGATAAGCACTAGTCTGCCTAACCTGGAAACATGTACGAATTTGTTTCTCTAATAACCAATGATTACCATGAAAATAAATTATAACCTACGAGCTTGAAATTGTTTTTGTTTTCACACACCACACCATACATTGGAAACAGGAAGTTAATTTGCCTTACTGCGTCATCATGTCATCATATGCTGAAAGGACTAAAAAAATGAGAAGTGGCCAACTGTCGGTGCTGAGTCTCACGTACCCAAGGCCCATCTCAATCCACCAATCTTAGCTTTTCTCTGTTCTATGTCCTCCTGGCCGTGGGATTGAGGATCAAAGATCAAGGAGGCTGCCCTTGCCGTGTCCTCTATGAAGCCTTTTCCACACTGATGACACAAAAGAGGCAACACACTATTTTTTATTTCATTTTTCCTTTATTTAACCAGGTGGGTTAATTGAGAGCAAATTCTCATTTACAGTAACGACCTGGCCAAGAGGTAGCCCATAACAGAGAATACAATAAAAGGAATACATCCATAAAAAAACACAATAAAAAGTTTGAAGATAAAACACACTAAAAGCAGGTACAGGACTCAGTAAATAGTTCCTTCACCATATTTTTAAAAGATGATAAAGGTATGAAGAAGCTGAGTTTGAATGTTTTTTTGTGACTGGTTCCAGTCGAGAGCTGCAGAAAACTGAAATGAATAGCGGCCAAAGATAGTGTGGGCTTTGGGGATGAGGAGGTAGATGAGGTTGCTGTTGCGAAGCGAGCGGCTGATGTGACGGGTGATGAGTAGTGAATGTAGATATGCCGGAGTTTGACCTATAAACCATGTCAGGAGCAGGACTTGACAAATGTGTGTATAATATATACGGTATATCTATCACTCTATACAGCTGTAGGTTATAAGGACAGGTGATGCAGCTGTGCCACAAGTCATGTTAAACTGATGTCGCTTTAAAACAACCGCTCCATGGGGGAGGATGTTTCATTTTGTTACAGTCACACCACTCTTTGTTCTTGATCTGGACCTTCACTGTGTTTTGTAAACCAACAGTCACACTGTCAGCTCATTTTTTCATTTGTAGACTGAGCTACTGCACTTCATTTGTCACAAACTTTTATAGTAAGCGCAAATCAAACAGGAAATATCTATATGAAATTTTGGTGTGTGTCTCCCTAAAACTCAGTCCTCTCTCTACCAGGGTCCTGGGACGTTTAAGGGTTATGCATGGTGCTTTAGCTTTCCCTAATACTGCACTGTTCTGAACAGAACACCTGGAATCTGTTGAAGATCCTCTGCCAGTTTTGGGGGTCACACCCCTAATGTTCCTGTTACCACTGGGACCACCCAGCCGTCACCTTCCACATCTGTTCAAGTTGTTCCTTTAGCCCCAGTCATGGACAGACAGAGAACTCAGCAGACGGAATCAGTCCAAAAGTGTTTTTTTTTGTTTGTTTGTTTTTTTTCACAAAGGGCAAAGAACACGGGGTAATACATACAACAGGAAGTGAAGACAAAAACCGCTTCATGCGGGTTTTGTCTTCACTCTTTACAAACGCTTGAAGCAGGTTTTGTCTTTACATACAAGAGGAAGTGAAGACAAAACCCGCATGAAGCGGGAAGGGACAAACACCAACAGGAAGCTTAAACTTAACATCATTTATACAAGAACTAGTGGGAAGTCCCTTGGATACTAGCACTACAAATTAGCAAAGGGAATCGTAATAGAGAACAATTTTCAGATGAACTATGACGAAACAACTGACCAGAACCGAGTAACACAGGGCAAGAAACAGCATCAAGCTACCAGGTCAGCAGTTCTACACAGATTCCAATATTTACATTAGAGCTTCTCTGGATGAATCCTGAGCTCCATAAGTGCTGTCAGGACATCTGCATTATGATAAGCCAGCCGACACTTTAAAAATTGTGTGTTAATTGTTTTATTTGTGCTATGGAACTGAAGATGAACTTTCCAGCAACTCAAAATAACCTAACCTGTAATTCCATTCTCTTGCTCATTTGTACTTGGCACTGCATTAGGGTGTAACCTTCCAGAACTAAGGGTATCCATTTGAAACATTTCTGTTGACTTAAATCATCATAAGCCTTGACCACCCATCCCAAATTAAGAAAACAGGCAAAATTAGTTTGGAAAAACTGGGTTTACAGCAGAATACAAACAGGCTGGATAACTTGCGGATAACTGTGTTCTTACTAAAACAGAAAAAAAAGGTGAACAGCTGTTAGCTTTGCTTAATTTTTGCTAAACTGTCAATGCTGTAAGTTTTGCACAAAACAAAAAATATGTACATTTCGGCCTCCTATAGAAGACACTGAAGTCGTGTTCTTGATAAATTATCTATTTTGTTCTGAGGTTTTTGTGGTATTAGCAAAGTTAAAACACATTTTTTATGCATATTTACACAATACACAGCCCTAAGGCTTTCTCTGTAATTCCATTATTAATTTAAATAGTGTTACTTTTAAGTGATGTACTGTGCCTTTATTTTTAATGACTACTACTAATAGCTATGAAACACCTATATTCTTATTTTTGCCTTTGTAGCTGCAGGAAAACAATCTAACCTGCCTGTACGTTGAGCTGTCAACTTTTTGTATTGTATGTGTTGTTTTATATGAATTTGATTTATTTACTTTTACTTCATTGCCCTGAATTTTGTTATTTTGTTGTTGTTTTTTTCACTTCATTATCCTGTGTGTGTGTGTGTGTGTGTAAAGCGTCTTTGAGTTTCTTAAAAAGCACTGTCTAAAACGAATCTATTATTTTATTTTATTTTTTTAAAGACGTTTTCCCCGTTCTAGCTGAACGAGTTAAGAACTTAATTGTCAAATACTGTAGTCAAGGAACACATTTTTTATTGTTTGCGCTTTAAGGGGAAACTTTTATTTTTATGTAGAAGGGAAATTGAGAGAAACTTCCGTGTTTATTTTATTTTGAAAGTACCCTTTCATGCATCCGTTTTAATATTATCTCCAGCTTGACGCGGCGACCTTGTTGCCACTATAATGACACTGTTTACGGATTAAATGTGCAGCAGTTTTATTCGTGTTATGGAATTATAACTAAAACGATTTGAAATGGTGATAAGTAAATAAACACTGAATGGGAAATGTAGGCTTAATGTGCTTAGGAGAGTTTATCTGTGAGGCAGGTGACTTAAGGAAAGAAATAAACCGTGTAATAAACAGAAAGTTATAAATATATATCTTTGTGGTTAAAAAAATAAACATAAATAAAAAATAAAAAGCGTGTATTTTATCGTGCATTAAATTCATTCATTCTAGGCGACCAGGCCAAGAACACGTGAGGTGGGTTGTCCCACGTTCTCCGCGACGGCAGGTTGGATTTCTCTCGGAGGGAGGAACCACATCCCCAAATCCCTTGCAATTTACTGAACAGCTACTGCTCCTCCAACAAGTGGAGCTCAGCAAAGACTGGAAAGAGTTTGTTTTTGCATCGGCTGCACTGCCTTCATTGCCACGACATCGACTTGGAGCCAGCAGGTGAGTCGATCGCACGTGAACAGTGCTTTTATATCGGCAACAAAGCTGGACGTAATACCAACAATAAAAAATAAATGACAGGCTAGTTATGAAATAAAACAAACATATCCGTTTCTGTCAATTTCCCTTCTACATTAAAAAAAAAAGAGTTTGTCCTCAAAGCATAATCAAATATTTAAAAGCAAAACAAAAAACTGCAACATTTCACAATAAAAGCCTTAACTGTCATTCAAGTAGAATAGGGAGAGCTTCTAACTTTTTACAGAGCAAATGAATCAAATTTGTACAAAAACACATTTTAAATACGAAGCATTACAAGCAAAATGTAACAAAACTGCCACACTGCAGTAAGGTTATTTATTAGTAACAACACAGTTTTCTGCTAAAATGTGATCAGTTCATTGCTAATTGCCATTGCCCTGCTTGCATCTTGCTGTGCTATATTCTCAAGCACACAGAGCACTTGTCGGCTTACCGTCCAGGCATTTGGTGTGACAGTTTGCAGTAATCTCATTGGACTGATCCTGCAGCATTAAGCGGCCTGACCGGGCCAGGTTAGTGCACTAGAGCAGCAGAGGAGGGTGCAGTAGTTGGAATTGAATCATATTTTAATCATGTTTTGGCATTTGACACTTTATGGGGCATTTTTCACTTCAGTACTTTTAAAAATCATAGTATATGTTAAACTTTATTGTGTATTTTGTACTCTTATTTACTTCACTTTTATGTCACTTGTCTGTGTTTGCAATGGAGAAGAACCTCATTGGAGTAATCTCACAACTTCACTGCTGAATGTTTCAAGCAACATTAGTTTAAATAGTCTCTAGTGTACATGGTTTGAACTGCTCATGACAACACCTCTATTGTGGAGAGCGGCGTTACTACTTCATGGTACACGTTCTGTTGAGTACACATGAGTAAACACGCAAACATACTGTAAAAAATGTTGGAGTTATTGTAGTAATGGGTGATGTCATCGGGTGGTACTGTTGCATCTGTTTAATGTGGACATGAAGCTGAATATTGTGCGTGTAGTCACTATGGAAGGCTCCATTCATAATCCCTTTGAGTAACAAGAGAGAGTATGATGATATCTACATTAATTATACATCTCCTGCAAAGTGCGTTCTACAGCGTAGTATGAATCACTTGTCATTCATTTATATGTCTTTAAGCAAGTTTGGTGATCTTAGTAAAGTGAGAAGCAGTTTTGGGATGTTTAATGTTAGTTCAGTGTCTGGGGTTAAATCTGGTTCTATACATTACAAGCATGCGTTGATAGATGTTTGAACATAAATGCACTCCTTCTCCAACATAAATCAATTGGTTGCCTAACTTATCTTAACATCTTGCTTAGGCTGATTGACAGACAGTTTACAATCAGTGTATTTTTAATTGTTGACTTTGTGGGCGGACCTTTAAAACTACTTGCATGATTTTCTACAGTTGTTATTTCCTATTAATAATAATAATGATGATGATTACAGAAGGCACTGCAGTCTATCATTTTAAGTGTATTTTTGCATACAAAACAAAAAGCACCAGATAAAAGATATACTGTATTTGTGACTGTCAGTTGCAAATGCAAATGTCAATGCAAATAATTATTCAACTGCATGTGGCACAGTTCACACCCCCCCTCGTGTTATACTTCCCAAGCATTGAAACTGGACTTTGTGATTTCTGTTTATCGCCTCACTTACAGCAACAGCAACACACCCCCTTTCAGCTCCTTGAGTTCTTGAATGATTGTTGTAGATTGGGGCATATGGAGGAGGGTGAAGAAGTGGACAAGGCTGGACAGGAGCAGCTGGGGCTGCTCTCCTCAACAAAGGCACCATTTAACTGATTAGAGGCTTTACTTCTAAATTTAGAGCTGCTTTCTGCGAACTCACTGCTCTGTATGAGTACTGATCAGGTTTCTGTGTCTTCAGATTCTTGGCAAAATTAACCTGTTTCCTCACTTCAGGATTCCTCGTTGACCCACAGATACTGGATTAGTACACTTTTTTGTAGTCACTCAATCCAGATTGGGAAGAAGCATGTTATCATCTCTCATGTGCTGTGTGTACATGAACACAATCACTGGATCATGCACTGCAGACATGTAACATGATTAATTCCTTCCTCTGTACTTGAGGGAGGAAATAATTGACGTCCGGAAAAAGGCAATACAGGAAGAGGCTGATAGTAACTGGCTTTCATGACAGATTTCAGAACAAATCATCAATCAGAGCTCCATGAAGTTGTTGGCTGCAGAACTTCTTTGCTGCAGGAAACTGTGTTTGTGCCTCTATTGTGTTCTAGTGCTGTCTTTTTTCATCTCTTTTCAGCAACCAATTGGTTCAGATAAGATGGTTCAGATGTCTCGAAGTAGCTTAGAGATGTGCACCTTATCACACACATGCCAACTTAATTTACAGGCAGCCTTTTGCAAGCCCTGGAAAATTTCAAAAATGGGCCATATCCTGCTGCCCACAGGCAGCGTGTTGAAAAGGCCTGCTGTATGTCATATTCATATCTAGGAATGTCAGGACTGAAGTCTCTGAGGTATAAAACATTTCAAGGCAATGTGGATTCCAGTATAAATATATGATGGAGCAGGTCAAAATAAGGAGTCAGGCTGCCTTTTCTGTGGATGCCTCTCTATCAGCATCACAGTGGGATCTGAGATACAGAAAGCCTGCTTTGTCAAGGTTATAAAAGTGGCATAAACTTAAGTGGAAACACTTTAACTTAACTGTCAAAATAAAAGCACAGAAAAGGCGGACAAGTCCTTTATTCTTTTTATAACTACATTTCACTAACGGCTTGAGGATTTTTTTTAACACCTATGATAATACCAAGAGATAAAATTAATAGAAAATGTAATATTTGTGTTTATGTCACATTTGCACCTTCACAAGTGCCAGAATTTTGAAATACTCTCAAAACCCGGGTTCATTGTATATAGGTACAGGCCTCTTGTGTCAGTGTTTCACTTCTGACCTGATTTATGCAATGTGAAGACAGGCATGTAGAACATTATCATACATATATGCCTATTATTATTATTATTATAGCATGATCATTTGTAATGGTATGACTCAATCAGTTGTTGTCATTGAGGACAGTAGCAATCCAAATACCTTTCTCTCAATTGATTTCCTACTGTAAAACAAAAATCTGAAAAAAAAGAAGTTTGATTTGAAAAGGGGCTGCAAGGTGGCGCAGTTGGTAGCACTGTTGCCTCGCAGCAAGAAGGTTGCCGGTTCGCGTCCCGGTGGTGGCACCGGAATCTTTCTGCGTGGAGTTTGCATGTTCTCCCCGTGCAGCGTGGGTTCTCTCCGGGTTCTCCGGCTTCCTCCCACACAGTCCAAAAACATGTTGAGGTTAATTGGTGATTCTAAATTGTCCGTAGGTGTGAATGTGAGTGTGCTTGGTTGTCTGTCTCTAAGTGTGGCCCTGCGATGGACTGGCGACCTGTCCAGGGTGTCCCCTGCCTTCGCCCTAAGTCGACTGGGATAGGCTCCAGCCCCCCCGCGACCCTAATGAGGATTAAGCGGTGTATAGAAAATGGATGGATGATTTGAAAAGAGAAGAAGAAAAAAACAACTGCTCCATGAATTGCAAAAGACAGCAAAAACCTGTATTTTCTACAAGCATGTCAGAACATGAGTGTAAATTAGCTGTAGTACCTGGTCATGCTGCTATGTGAAGCTCCTTACTGTTTACAGACTAGGGCGGTTTTGCAAGCAGAGAAAACTGTGGGTTAAGAGCAAGGGGCACCATGATAGAGACTATGACCATTAATGTCCTCCAACCAGAGCCAGGATGTTTAAATAGTGTGTCCTGATGCAATGTGTTCTGTTAAGTGTGGTACAATTGATATAGAAAGAACACTGGGCCCAGAGAAGAGATGAAACTGGAAAAAAATAAATAAAAATTCTGTAATCATCCCTGATTCTGATCCTTGACATTTAGATGGGGACATCTGTACTTATCAAGTTCAAAGACGATTATCTTCGGATGATTGGCTATCCATTGAGATAAAGGTAGACACATCAATATGGTGCCTTTGCTAGTTGTCATGTTTGGGGGAATTTGTGTTTGTATTGTGTGGTTAGTGATTAGATCACATTGTGAACATAGTGGCTATTTGAACAGCTGATTCTTGTTAAAAACGTTTGGATCAACAAAATAATGAATTAATAAAGGCTTAAATAGTTTGTCCCCAGAGCTGAATTCCTAGTAGGGTGAGTATAGTTAAAATAGGACACCTGGCAAATTGGGACAGTGATGCTTTTCAGGGAATATACCCAGAATAACCCAAAGCCAATGCTTATGCACTGTTGAAAAAACGGCATTTGTTGTAGAAAAAAAGTTTAAATGGATATGTTGTCATAGAAGTGGCCGTACATTCGTGACACTGTTTCTCTACCTGTCTTCTTGTGAACTTGTGAAACGTCGTCACTCGCAGTCCAAGTATTGTTCCAGTTCAAGGTACATATTCAGTAAAGCCCAGATGTGTTCTTGCTCTGCCAACTTTATTGAGGATGCATCGAGAGGAGACTTGTGTAAACTTGAGACAGTCAAGTATCCCCCCAAGACATTTCACAACAATTAAGGCAACAGCCGCAGAGGGAGCCAACCCACAGCTGTAAGTTTGATTTTTCAAAATGCTTCTGTTGTGTCAAAGTATGTAGATTTTCTTTGGTGAAAATGTAATTGTTTAAACTTTAGATCTGTGGTTGACTTTTTTCTTTAGATAGAGCTTATTTGAAAATGTGCTATGAAGCTTTGACATTTGAGATCCCCGCTGGTGGAGCTGCTAGTATTCTGCTCTGGTGTCACTGTAGTTATTAACCAGGGGATGTAAATCATTTTGTATGTAACAGTCTCAGTCAGTCCAGGCAAAATGAACTGGCTAAGCTTAATTATCATAACTTTTGAAGTTACCTTTCATGTTGTACCAGAGCACTGCAGATGTACTTTTAAACAAATTGATTTCTTATGTTCTGTTTTATACGTGGTATCCTGGCTCATACTGTGCATTAAAATGAGCATTTATTCAATGTTTCAAATCAGCAGAAAACTAAGGAAACCGAGCCTACATTGAGCGGTGATCGGCCAACGAAAGTCTTGTCACAGGAAAAAGAAAATGGAGGATTGTTTCTGAGTGCTGGTATAATTGTCAAATTTGGGCAGTTTTCATCCATTCTAAAATAATACCTTATTAAACTGGCAGTGCATCATTCTTTATTTTGTATTATTTTTCCCCAGGGACTTCTGCGAAACAGGCAAACAATGAGAAGCATTTAAAAGACAAATACTAGGTAAGTTACCTCCTTTCTTTCTGCTTTGAGTTGAGCCTTCCTTGGATTCCTTGTAAGAAAACAACTTAAGCTTTAGTTTGCCAGGTTATATATAAAACCTAACATAGATAACAGAGCAGATGCAATGGTTCAGCGCTGTAAGTATGTTCAAACACATGGGGTAGTCATTGCTACCCTTTTTTCCAGTAGCTCCCACCCACAGACAGATGGTTTTAGTCCTGTGTGCAGCACACCTGACTGCCGCTACATGTGACGCAGCCGACACACTGGCCTCTGCCCCTTCTATAGATGAAGCCAGAGCCAGCCAGCCTCAGAGGAAAAGGCCCAGAACAATCGAGGCTATTCTTGAGTTCCAAAAAGAGCAGGTAGAGAGGGAAGAGTTAGAGGGAGAGAGAGAAGAAGAAAAGAGAGAAAAGTTCAGCCTTCACATGTACGGAAGGGAATCTATCGCTGAAAAACTTGTGTATTAGTTTTAAATAAATAAAAACAAGGTCCGATGTTTTACAATCACATGCAATAATTTACAGTCATGCAGTTACATTTTAATTTGTCAGAAAAAAATTAACAGTGCCGCAGATGAACAACCTAAATACCTACCTGCATCTGGAGAAGTTTACTGACTCGATGCATGTTTACTGAGGGCATGTGGGCAGCAAGCGTCACTCCCTAACCTCTGATTTATTTATTTCTTTATAATTTATGTGCCACCTGTGTCATCCCTGCTGTCATCTGCCCCTGGACCTTCCTCCTCCTCCTCCTCCTCCTCCTCCTCCTCCTGCTGCCACGTAAATGTTGTGGAAAATGCAGCAGGCACCGATCACCTAGGGGGCAAACAGAAACCGGTTCTCCGGGTAAAAAAGGAGTGACTATTCCTTTTATGATGTTCCTTCATTTTGCTTGGTGTCTTGTATGGCACATAGAAAATGGAACTTGCATTTGCAGGTCACCATCATAAGAATTTCCCATGTCTCCTTAGTGTGCATGTCTATGAATTATAAAAGAGCATTCTTACTTGTCACAGGTTGACGGTACAGCGTCATTATGGCAACAGAATGCTGCAGTAATGGGCACCCTCCATCGCCCAACAAAAAGTACCCAGCTGACGGATACAGAACCTGCTGGTATGTCGGTGATCTACGCAGGACAAGTGTCTCACATCCCCATCCTGGATTGCCGATGTACACATCTATCATGGATGCCCTACGAGAGGGAAATGTCTTTTTTCATATAAGATCTTCTTCTGTGGCTCTGCAGGAGGACAATTCAGAATGTAACACTCGTCAATGGCACCAGCAGCACAGCAGAATGCCTCACGACCAGCCAGGTGAGCAACGTCAGCCCACACCTCCTCCATCTCCTCCTGTTTGAGGAAATGAGTCATTTTCTTCACAACATTATGGATGGTTCTGCAGACTGTAGCTCGCAATGTTGCAAAGATTCTTATTAGAGTCTTCACCAGCAAGCCAGTAGATTGTAGCCAGCACCTCGATCTGATAATTAGGAAGCAGGGACTAACGGACCCAAAATGCACAGCGACAGGTGTAAAAACGCCGACACAAGAGAAACTGGTCAAGAAGAATGCACACTAGGCCTGGAAGGACAACACACACACACACAGGTGGAGCACATTAGGGTAGGGCAGGTAATCCCACAGGTAAAGACCAGGACGTGTAAAGACACCTGAGACAGAGGGAGAGTACAAGAACAAGACAGGAAATGCCAAAATAAAACAATCCACAGTGGAAATGCCTGAACTAACGGTGGGTGCTGGATGTGACACTGATGGCTCCGTCAATGGGCTTTCTTCCAGGGCAGCATCTGGACCAACATGTTGATGCTCTTTCTGGATAAAGACTGTTGCCAAGCTAGCTCCAGCAAAACATGTGGCAAGGATCGATATACTGTTTTAGTCTGTGGATGTCTTTTTAGGCGACACTGATCCTGTTAAATTAAAAAAAAAAAAAAAAAAACTCTTTACAGATTTTTATTTTTATTTTTTTTAACATTGTTCTTTATATTATATCTATTACTTATTTGTGTGTTTTTCCTGTTGTATGTTCTGTTGAAATAAATTCTTGAATTGCTTCTGGCTGTGTGTGTATAATGTGTGTAATCTTAAGAGAAAGATGAAATTTGTGTTTCATTAGTGCGGAGTGATTAGTGTGCTTGACTGTACAAGGCTTCTCAGACAATATGATGTAGAACATACTGATGTTAGAAGACATATGGCCACAGGAATAACAAAAGACAGACAGATAAGTGGAATGTAAGTTCATCTTTTTAATCTAAATCAGGCCTTTTCAGTCAGACTACCAGATAAATAACTACTGTATTAGTATGAAACCTCCGTCACCTGCTTCCACACTTGGGTTGACTCAGAAGAGGTGAACAGCAACAGAAAGGTTGTGAAGAAGTACTGGTTGACTAGAATTAGGCAACACTGTGCAATACAGACTAAAGTTATTTTCCAATGCCAATGGCCCCTTCATAGACGCGCATCTTGCCAAAATTTATATTTTCTATTTAATGTTTTAGTGTTCAATTACCATAAAAACAAACACAGATAATTTGGCGTGTCTTAAAAAAAAAAAGCACTTTTTCTAAATTAGATCAAATATAATTTTGCTTAAATATGTAACCAGCAAACTTGCTGCATCGGCATTTGGTCACCTGTTTAATAAGTATTACCACAATAAAAACTAGCTATTCAGTTCAACTCAGTTTGATTTATATAGCGCCAATTCACAGCAGATGTTGTGTAATTGCACTTGACACAGTAAGGTGAAGAGCTTACAAAGTTTGAACATTTGTAGAAAATGTACTTCTTCTCCTAACATGTACAGACATAAATATTTTAAGGGAATTAATAGGCCTGTTTTGTTTTTTGCTTTTTGTTTTTTGAAAGAACTTTATGACAACACTGGTTTTCACAAGTATTTGTAGAGTTCCGATGTTTTGCCAAAAAGTGACCGTCTGCCCAAAACTGATCAGTGGCCACAGTTATTGTTATGTCTGTAATTGTAAATGCTCTGTGACCTGGATTATACACAGTTTGGTTGTTTTCATCAGCTGAAATTGCTTTGAAGTCCAATCCAACAACTCCTATAATGCAGTTTTACTCCTGTCAAAAAGTGACTGCAGATGCCATAATCGTAATGTTGCATTAAAATTATTCCATTACTCACAGGGATTCTATTTTACTGGAGAATAAATGCAAGAGAGACAATATACTGTATTATATCTGTAAATCATCTTAATTACAGTCTTGTGTTTAAATGTAAACAAGGATATGAAACACATGCAGAAATAATCCTGCAATACTATAATCTATTATCCATCCATCCATCCATCCTTCCATCCATTATCTATACACCGCTTAATCCTCACGAGGGTCGTGGTGGGGTTGGAGCCTATCCCTGCTGATTTAGGGCAAAGGCAGGGGACACCCTGGACAGGTCGCCAGTCTATCACGGCTACATTTAGGCTAGGTTCAGACAGCAGACTAAAGTGACCCAAATCTGATTTTTTTTTGCCCCATGTGACCTGTATCGATCTTTTGATGATAGTCTGAACAACAAAGATCAGATTTTTTCAAATGCGACCCAGGTCATTTGGATATGTGGTCCTAAATCCGATACATATCTGATCTTTTGTCATGCAACTTCTGTCTGAACGGCCAGGTCGCATTTATCCAACCTACACGTCATTAATACATGACAAACTAGAGCTGGTCCGAATAGCACTTTCTGGTCTCTAGATATTTGGACTCAATTAATGATGAATATCTGGATATTAGGCGTGGTCGGGGGGGACCCTTCCACCCTGGGGGTGCGCTCCAATGGGGTGGAAGTGGCCGGACCACACAGGCAGTACTTGGCTGCTGATGCCAGCTAGGATAGTGTACGCAGTTCTGTTCCACTGTGGCGGGGGAGTGTTGGGTGATTTTAAAGTTTTTCTAAAAACTTTAAAACTGCAAGATACGCTCCACTGTTACCATCCATGTTTACTTCACTGAGCACGCTCACTGCGTGTGATGTTGTTGTGTCCTCATCTGCACATGTGGAACACTTTTGGGTTGTATGACGGTCACACAGGAGATCACATACAAGTCGCATTTAATTGGAAATGTGAATGAACTCGCAATCAAATCGGATTTCACAAAAAATTCGAATTGAGCATTAAGTCCTGCAGTCTGAACGTAGCCTTAGAGACAGATGCACACTCACATTCATACCTACGAACAATTTAGAGTCACCAATTAACCTCAGCATGTTTTTCCACCGTGGGAGGAAACTGGAGAACCCGGAGAGAACCCACGCTACACGGGGGAGAACATGCAAACACCACGCAGAAAGATCTGAGGCACCCTAGCTGGGTATCTTCTAACTACGAGTAAACGATGCTAACCACCAAGCCACCATGCAGCCTATAATCTATTATATATCATTCAGTTCAATTCAGTTATATATAATAGTGCCAATTCACAACAGATGTCATCTCACAGTGCTTAACATAGTAAGGTGCAGATCTTAAAATTTTAAAATTTTAAAATTTTAACAGAAAAAACCTCAGACAGAACCAGGTTCAGGGAAGGCGGCCATCTGCCTCGACCAGTTGGGGTTTCAGTGGGAGATTGGGGATAGCAGAAAGGGTTGGAGTGGGGACAGCAGACGGAGAGCAAGCAATACAAACAAAACAAGAAACATTATTATTATATAGCTATAATTATAAAAGCCACACCTGATTAAATGGAGTCATTTTGATACATTATTACCAACATGGCAGCTGCAGTTATATACAGTCATCCTCAAATGTATTCATACTCTTCCATTAAAGAAAAGGCACTGGATTGCAGTGATTGACTCAAAGGGTTGTTCAACAAAATAATAGTTTTCGGGTCCCCATCTTCTTGTTTTTTTTTTTTTTTTTTTTTGTTGCTTTTTAAAAAATATTTCTGTTGAACCACAATTCAAAAGCTACTTTTGTCAATTTCAGCTTATTTCAGTGACAGCTGTTTTTTTCTTCTTTAATGGGAGGGTATGAATAAATTTGAGGACAACTGTAGCTTTATAGGAGTTAAATCGGCCCTTTAAAGCCATTTCAGCTGGTGAAAACAACCGAGATCAGGTGTAATCAAAGCATAAAGAGTATTTAGAATTATAAACATAAGAATAATTGTTCAGATTTTGGCAGATGATCACTTTTTTTTTGGCATAACACTCCTCAACTACTCTGCTCCTGGGGTCGCTTTTATTTTGCTAGCTTCCGGAAGTACTAGAGCTTTTTTCTACTCCCCCATTCTCTCTCTCTCTCTCTCTCTGTGCACTCTGTAAGTCTTGACCGTCAGCCGAATAGGCAGCAGAGCTCTCGGTATTTCGTCAGACGCGGTGAGGACTTGGAGCATTGTCCAGCATCACAAAGACAGATCCGGGCTCCGTTTTTTTTTTTTTTTTTTTGTAAATTTTATTTTTTTGGGGGGTGTGGTGGGATTTTACTCCTGCGGCTCCATGGCCTAAATCTGTACAGGCGGTGGATCAACTGCATCTGAAACCTTCGAGATGCCCCGAGCTCTCTGCTGCTGCTGCACAATAACACCGTCACCGATACCGGCCCGGGGACACAGCTATGTTTTTCAGACGGAGAGCCAGGTAACGTTAGCTTAAAGCTAGCGGGGGGAGATTGATGAGGGTGGGATGTGGAGGGAAACAAAAAAAGTCCAGGTGAAATCCCCGCTTCTTCCCTCCCAAGAGGACGTTTATGTACCGACTTGGTGATGCAGTGATTGTGGTGCACAAGAGGCGGCGCTGGGCTTGTAAAATCTGCAGGGGAAAGAGGAGAAGCTTGTGGGTGGAGGGGCTTCATTCACCAGCGAAGGCCTGTGAATATCTGAATATTTTGTCGGCTCTTTATCTAAGCGCGAGGATCCGTTCCTGCCTGTTTTACGCCCCGCGTTTGCGTGAGCGTGTTGTGGTGCTCGGAAGCTGTGTTGCGGACTTGAATGCTCCTTTGTGTTGTGGCGGAGAGCTTGTGGGGTGGTGGCCGCTCCGCTCGCTGCACATCGCTCCTATTGTATGATGGTCGGCCTCTGAAGCTGCGATCACACCTCTGCTTTCCAGATGTTCTAATGTGGTTTCATCAGAGGGGTGATTAGTGGCTCCCAGGCCGCGGTGAGAACACACAGAGCCTGTGTGTGCTCCTTGTTTATTTTTGGATCCTGATGGGACACAACACCTGATCATTTTATACTCTGGTTTGTTCAGCCTTTGCAGACAATTTCTTTCTTTTCTTTTCTTTTTTAACATAATAAACATTCATAGATTCTTTAGCATGTTAAGGCAATTTAATAAGGACACCAGTAAACAATACATTTCATTATGGATCAATATGTTGATTACTTTCTGCAATTATTCACACAAATATTAAGATTCTAAAATGTCAGATTATAGTAGTGAAACAGCCCAGAGTGTGAGATGATGATGTCTATTGTCACCAACAGAAAGCCCAGAAATATTAACATTACAGTGACATTAAAAGAGAAAAGCAGCAACTCTTCACAGAATTTTTGTTTCTTATTTTTTCTATATTCTTATTTATTTATTTACATATTAAACAGCCATAGATTCTTAAGCCTGTTTTGGCAATTTAATATATTAGATATCTAGTGAAATTAAAAGAGAAAAGCAGCAACCCTTCACTCTGGAATTTCTATTTTTTATTTATTTATTATTATGATTATTTTATTTTTTTACATACTAAACATTCATAGATTTTCATAGACTTTTTAGGCTATTTAATTAGGACAGCAACAAACATTAAAGTTCATTATGAATCAATCTGTTGATTACTTTTTTCTTCTTTTTTTTGCAATTAATCACATAATTATTCAATTTTTAAAATGTCAGATTGTAGCAGTAAGAGTGAAAAGAGATGAGCTGTTTTTTTTTTGTTTTTTTTGTCACCAACCAAAACCCAAAAGCAGCAACTGTTCACTCTGAATTTTTAATTAAAATTATTATTTTTTGCATGCTGATGCCTTTTCTGTTGCTCAGTCAATCACGTAGCTGTCACCAGTTGTTTAAGCAATATCTGTGAAAAAAAAGTGTTGTATAATTCCGTGGCTGATGATGAATTATCATTATTTATAAAGAAATGAATTAATGTTTTTCTAAATTTATTATTTAGTGTAAAATATTTCAAAATAAACTCTCCTAAGATGTTGAAAAATTCCACAGAATGATCTCTTTCTAGAAACTGTAATCACATCCGAGCAGCACAATTTAAAGTCAGGGTGTCCTCATATAACGTGCGAGGAAGACAAACCTGCAGATCTTTTCACGCACAAACTGTGTGACGGTTTCAGACTTATTTGGCAAGCAGGGACCTTTTGTTATAAATCCGATCAACTCAGTTGTTTTAGTGACAGTTCAGTAACACTTGGTAAAGTGGTTGAATTTGATGAAGATGGTCCTTTCAGCTGCTTTAGTGTGTGTACAGCTGTTTAGTGTTTTTATTACTTAACAAGGAAAATGTGTGATGGAGCAGAGCACTGTTAAGACTTTGCCTGTCCCCCTCCCAAAACCAGTTTCTACACCACTGAGAATATGGTATAGTTTATCCCAGTAATGTCTATATCAGCAAAGAATTCCTCATGCGGAGCCTCTCCCTGTCTCTCGGGTTTGACGTTATAGGAGGAGAATCAAAGGCTGCTGCAAGTCAGTCAACCTTGTGTGATGATAAGTTTTTGTCCTGATTTGCGTACTCTAGTTTTGCATTGATGTAAAGATTGTCAGCATTTATATTTAAGTATATGCAAAGTTTTCTCCTTGCAGAGTTTTCCATGAGAACCACATTTAATGAGTGCAGCTGATCTTGTTCATGCAATTGTAGGAAGCCAGAATCATGATCTTAATTAAAAGAAACATATATTTTTGCAGCCCTAGAACCGCATTTGTGATTGAATATAGATGTTTGTTCACTTGTGTGTCATCAGAAGGTGTATCATTTGGAGCTACTGTGATAACTTCATAATTAATTTAGTTAATTATAACAGAATTATCTTGATGTATTGTTGCTATTTAGAAATGCGTAATGTGGAAATCCTACTTCTTAATTAACAGCACTCACCACAATGACCTAACCCCTGGGCACCAATTAATTATAATTACATGGTAGATGTTTAAGTCAATGTGTAAAAATATGCATATTTCTTCAAGAGGATTTGTCAGGGGAAGATAATAACAGTCATTTATATCGTCATGTGAACTGTCAAGCACCATATCTTTATCCTCATCTTAAGCATCACATTTTTTCAGAAATATTTTGGATACTTCATTCCGAACAAGTAGTGACAATCTAAGGAATGCAGCAGGTCCTCTCTCTAGATATTTTTAGACTGCTGTCCTCTCTGTGATGATGATAATGCCTTAGTCATGTTTGTCTTATGACTCACCCAGATCTCTCACTGTCGCTATCCCTCTTTTTGCCCCTGTAACCTTCCCCCCCCCCACCACCCCACTTTTCTCTCTCCCACGCTGTGCCCTTCTCTTTATTGCCTTGTTTTTTACATAACATCATCTCGCTTTGTCACTCGCCCTCACCCACCCAACATCATCTCTCCATCCCCACCATCCCTTTGTCCCTCTATTCTATGCTCTATGCTTTATTCCATGCTTCTTTTATTATCTTTTTCTCATTTCGCTCATTCAACTACCCCTCCTCTGCTCTCTGACCCACCATTTTCTGTCTGACCATCTTTGTTTCTCGTCTTAATCCCGTTCTTTGCCCTGCCTTTATCCATCCATGCATCCATCCATCCTCACCTTGCCTCTTCCGTCTCTCCTTCCAGGATGTTGCGGTGGCTAGTATGTGGACGTTTGGGTCCAGTTTGGATGTGGAAAGCACTGCTGCTCTTTGCGGCAATTGCTTTCGCCGGGCAGCTGCTGGGAGTCATCTTCAACAAGAGGTATGTGATTTTTGTATTTATATATTCAATTTTAGGACTTTTTGGACTTACATACTGGTCAGGCTGGGCTATAAGGACCCAGCAGGTCTGATCATGGGAGTGAAGCGAAGTCTTTGTCAGGAAGAGGTTTGTGGTCATGTTGTTTACTTGTTTCTGTGTGACAAAAACACTTCGATGAACTCTGCTGCCAAACCTCTGGAATGACAGAGCTTATTTTGATTTTGTTAAACAGGTGGTTGGTTTAAGCGCTCGCTTCGGGGCAAGTCGGCAAGATAATTGCTTTGTTAGAAGATCTTAAAATGACATCTACACCTTCTCCCCCACTGAAAAATTCACACTCTATAAATAATTAAATGCTGTTCGGTTTAAAAGGTACGGGACATCAGATATCCTCATCACTGTATCACTGAGAGTCCATTCTCTGCGTTTGCACAATGCAGACTTCAACTACTCATGTCCACTTTGCACTTGTGGAAGTTGTCCACTGGATAAGAATTGTCCAGTAGGTAATAGTTATTTTGCAAATACTAAATAAATGTGTGCAGCCTTAAAATCAGGCTACATGCATTATGAATAGGGGGAACACAAAATGAGCAGGTGGAGCAGTGTCAAGCTTCAGTAATATCCAATCATATGCACTCCTCTCATCCCCTTTAAAAGCAGCAACAGGTAAAGAAAACTGTTTCTGAGACTTGTGGCATTACACATGGACCATTATTTACTGTTAAAACCTGACTGATTCCATTGCTGCATCAAGAATTTTAAAAGATTAACGGAGTTGCTGCTGTGCAAATTACAAAGTCCCTCTCTCAAATCAGAGACTGTCGTCAAACACTTGTATCATTCCTACTGTTTGATGGCGGCAGCTGTAGGGAAAATTCAATAGTTCTCAATAACACTTTTGAGAGCAAGCAGAAAAGCAAGTAGAGTGCAGGTAGGCAGCAAGATGAGAGCGAGCAGCGAGTGAATAAAGCCCGAGCAGAAAGTCGAGTGAATGCAAGTGAGCTGTGAGCTGGCAGACCATGGCAAAGTGCACTCATCTTCAGTGAGTAAGCACACAATATCTTTATTAAGCTTTCAGTTCACTGTCTGT
The DNA here is from genome assembly GCF_000690725.1 of Stegastes partitus. NCBI lineage: Eukaryota > Metazoa > Chordata > Actinopteri > Pomacentridae > Stegastes > Stegastes partitus. The sequence continues at coordinate 366,680 of NW_007578250.1, forward strand.
GCACTTGATGTGCTTATTTGCACTTCTTCAAATGCATTTGTCTCACTTTGCTTGTACTCAACATACCCAGATATTGGGAGCTGTGTGCTCAACATTAAAAGAAAACTCATACAGGCATGGGGGTGTCAGTACTAAGTCCAAATCCGATACCATTTTCCTATATAACACACACTTCAAATACAGTAAAGTTATTCAAATCCATCGAATGTATATGCTCGACAAGTGAATAGCTCTGCAGTGCATTATGAAAAAATTGCAATCTGCATCCAAGCGGCTCCTTAATGTTACATAGTGGGTTGCAAATCTTGTGAAGCTCTAGTAGGGCCAAAGTAGTGGATACCAAAGCTCCAAAATACGCCAAAAATATGTTTTCTCGATATGCATGTCAGACCATGTATTGTAAATGCGCTGTAGTACATCGTTGCACCACCAGGTGGAACCTCTTGCCGTTTAATAGCCTCGCGACCCAAAGAGGTGGTCCCAGGGCTATGGTCAGTTCTGTGTTGGTAAGCCGAGAGCATTGTGCGAGTTCAGCTAGCAACGGGTACCATAACAGAGATGTTTAATGTCCTCTAGCCAGAGCTCATTTATTTTATGCAAAGTGTCCTATACAATTTGTGCCCTCCCTTTCTAAAACCCAAGCGACAGCGGATGCAAACAAAGGATCAGGCTTCGATTGATGGCGTTATCAATCACTTACCGTTGTCAACCCCAATTCTGATTCGTGGCACCGGGTCAGACTTTCCTATTCCTCCCCATACGTTTGCCTTTGGCCGCTAAAATCATGTTTCTGTGCTGGAGGGATAGCCACGGCTCTTTCTCAGCTGCTCTCAGTATGTAGCTTTTTTTTGTGTTATCCTTGTTTTTAATTTGCAGATGTGCTTTTTGGCTTCCTGTCTCTTTATTTGTAGTTAGCACTTTGTGAGCTCTGTTTAGCTACATAGAAAAGTAGACTATCAGCGGTGAAACTACTGTGGTAATGTACAGACAGCGGCAGAGGAATGCATAGAGTGGAGCTGTGTTTTGAAGGTGAGGTACTAGATATTTCTGAAGTTGTATAAACACTGCAAAATTACACAAGCATGGCCAGTTTCCCTGTGACACAGAACACATGTGAATAATTCACATGTAGGTGTTGGTGCAACTGGCAGTAGGCTCAGGATATCTGTAAAAGGCTTGCTGTCTGCCCCGTCGCTAACACTGTCTGGAGCAGAGGCGTCTACAGAAATTTTTGTGGCACGATGGGGCCACTAAAAAATCTTGGGTTGACACACCAAAAGCAAAAGACATAGCTGAAACTCTATTGTTCTGGTATATTTAGTTTTAGTTGAAAGCTGTGCCACCATGAGAGTTTAGAAATCTCATGCTGATGAACAAATGCTGGTACAGGTAACTGTTAGACCCCAAGTCTCTGCTTCTGCTTAACTGGCAGCTCCCTCTCTGACATTTTGACTATATGTGTGACTGCTATTCAAAATAACCAGAGGATGAGGAAAAGGTTCACCTTTTGACACCATAAAAATGGGACATTGTGAAAAATGCCCATACATTAAAGACACATGCAGAGTTTATTTCTGTTTTCCATACTGAAAACTCTCTTCATGTGAGATGACAATAAACTACAGTAACTTGTGGCACAATGATATGTGTTTTCATTGTTGCTTGACTACCTGTTTGTACTTTATGGATTAGAGAGGTCACATTCTGTACTGTAGCCAAAGACACAATAATGTCACAGATGCAAATATCCTGCTATGATAGAAAAAATGCAAAAAAAAATTAGACTTGAATAAACAGATGAATTACAGTAAACTAAAACCAAGCTTAACTGACCTCAGGACTCAGCTGTAAGATAAAGTGTCTTAGTAAGATGTTAGGCCACTACCTACCCCCAGATCAACTTCAGTGCACTTTGGCATTGATTCTACAAATCTATGTTGTATGACCAGCAGTATCAAGACACAAACAGACCAAAGCCTGAGTTTAATATGCGTGAAAGGTTGAGCAGATGCGGACTGGATGAATGTAGCTAAAGCATAACTGATGGATGAATAGAGGTCTGGCAAGCAGTGGCCGGTGAGTAGATAATGAGAGGAGCTGAAGCATGGCAGGTGAGGTAATGGCGGATGTCAATGTGGAGTTTGGAACAGGCGACTGGCAGGTAGAGCAGTGTGAAGACTGAGCCGAATGGCTGGCAGTGATGAGCTAGAGCAGTGTAGGCAGGCAATCAGAACTTGGAGGAGAGGTCTCTGGGACACAGGGAAACAGGTTTAAATCGGACCAGATAATCACAAGGAGCAGTAGCACAAAATAGAAAGTTGGCTGTAGCGTTTGTACCACTTGGGAGACTGAACTATTTTGCCAATAGAGTGAAGAGCTGGGGCACTGCAGCAAGACTGTAATGACTGGATAAGGAACACGTGTGCCAGTAAGGAGTTGTGCAGAGCCTCCAGACAAAGACTACACAAAGATAGACCTTGAGAGGTGAACATCGCAGAGGACTGCAAGACACTGGTTTCAGCTGTAATACGTGGACGGTTGTGTGAATTCAATGGTTTCAATTTTGGGAGGCATATTTTGAGGAAAACCAAACTTTCTGACTTAGTGTATAAGCTGGAGCACATGGCAGTCAGGGCGGTGTCGGTTGTGGTGAGCAGAGCAAAGCACGAGACTGGGTTTCCCTCCAGATTTTACGACAGTGACAGAGGGCACAGCTAAGTCTCTCTCCTGGGAGTGAAACAAGGGCAGTTAAAAACCCAAGTAAGAGTTGAAATGGTACAAACCTGTGGCTGCACTTGTGAAAGAATTGCGAGCTTGTTCCACCTGGATGGCAAGGGGTTGGAGGCTGCAGCAAAGCACAGGGAAGCTTCGAGGTCATGGTTGGCTTCCTCAGTTTCACCATTGCTTGAGGATGGAATCCTGAGGACACTCAGAATGGTCCTGAAACTCTGACAAAGAGCCCTCCATACCTGTAATATGAATTGTGGACCTTGATAAGAGACTATGTCCAGCAAAAATCCAAATGGATGTAAGTTTTGTAAAAGCCACAAAATGGATGGCTTTAGAGAAGTAATCAATAAAAACCTTGTGACCCACGTTCAGCTGATAACACGTTAATGGGTAAAACGGAAGTATGACCCCATTGGAGGATGCAATAAGAGACAGAATCACAAACTAGCAGGCAGTTTGGAGGACTATACTTTTGTTGGGTTGAACTGGTTGAGCCTCTTTAACCACATCAGTTTCAGAAGAGGTGGCTACCACCATACAAACAGCAAGAATAATGGTGTCTGGGTCAGGTGAAGAGTCCCCAAAAACATGCTGGCAGGAGAGAGCATCAGGTTTGACATTTCTGGAGCCAGGAAGGTAAATGAGGTGGAAGTTGAACCTTTCAAAAACCAGGGCCCATCGGGTCTGACGGAATTTAGGGTGTTTGAATATAGGAACAGTTCTTCAGGCTTTACAAGCTGCTTAGCGTCTCCACTCCACCAAAGCAAGTTTTACGGCCATTAACCTTCTGCCACCCACATCATACATGCCCTTGGCTGGAGTGAGTCAATGGGAGAAGGGAGGGAGGGAGTGTTTGTCCAGAACCGAAACACAAGGACAGCATCACCCCTCCCCAGTGTCTAAACTGTCCACTTCCACAATGACATGGTGGTAGGGGTCAGGTTGGAGGTGAAGAGACTCCTGAATTTAATGAATGCTTGCTTAGCCTGGTGATCCATGTGAAGGGAATAGAGGAAGACATGAAGGAATCAGTGATAGAAGTAAGCACAGTCCAAGAAATGATGAAACTGCATGTGGGTGGAGGGTTTGGTCCACTTTGTTACTGCCCTAATCATTTCTGGATCTGCTCCGCAAAACAGGCGTGGAACTTGCACTTTTCAAACTTGAAAAAAAAGACAGTTTTCCAGGGGCCATTGGAGATCCTGGCAGAAAATAAAGACAAGGATATTGTCAAGATAGCCAGATACTGAGAGAGCAAAGACAGAGAGCAGAGAGAGGTGTTATTTAGGCCAAATAACATGACCAGGTAGTCAGCGGAGCCCAGAGGAGTGTTGAATGCTGTCTTCAACTCATTGCCCTCTCTGATTCTGATGACACAGTAAGCATTCTCGATATACATTTTGGAAAAAATGGCGGCATCTCGTAGATGTTCAAAAGCAGAGGTTATGAGTGGAAATGAGAGTTTGTTGTTGTTGTTTGTAAGGCTATCCAAATAAGGGTGAAATGTGTGATATCTTTTTACAGCCAAGAAAAAATCCAGCAGCAACTGGTTAGCAGGAAGTTCAGATTAAGCTAAAGATTTTTGTTGTTTCGCCATGGCCTGTCTGTCCTGTTGAAACAGGTTGTACAGGCAGATTGCTGGTAGACTGACAGTGAGAGTTCCAGCGAACTAAGTTACCGGCAGAACAGTCGGCATGGATATTATGGAGCCTTATCCAGATGAGACCAAATGTGAGGGGGTATTTTGAAATGATGGGATGAAACGGATGTCCTCACAATGGTCGCCCAGAGGGGTTGGTTGGGATAAAGGTGCATTGAGGGATTTTTGAGTAGTGATGGGGCAGAAGACGGACGCTGGCTCACCCATACCTCCAACTCTAAATGATGAGTCCAATCTTTAGGTTGAACTTCACAGGTAGTAGGAAAATGCTCAGACTGACCACAAGATAGTCACTTAGTGGGAGTGAGTCGAGTCCAGCTGTGTAGGTTTGTTGCCGGAGACTCCTGGTGGATTAGGAGGTCTGGTTATAAAGGGACGCTGAGCTCCTGCTATCATAAGAGTTAGCAACAAGGACTGGGAGAGGAAGAAGCTACTGGCCCTTGTTTTTCTCTGCATTGCTCAAGAATCAAAGTTACGTGGGTCATCTTAAGGGATAATTTTGTCCTTTAATTGTTCATTCAGTCCACATAAAAATGAGCCACGTTATGCCTCATCGCAAGTCAATACAGTAATCCCCTACGCTCCTTTGTCACTGGTGGAGGTTTAGCGGCTGTTAATCAGCGTTTTTACCATGGTGTGGGTGATCAAAAACTTTTTTTTTTTTTTAGCAAAGCAACAAATACATCAAAATACGATTTAGTAATTGACTGGTTAGCATGAACAATCTCAGCCCGAACTAGAGCCACTCCTCTCAATAGGCCCAAAACACAACGTACATGGTCAGACAGGAATGTTAGTGGCTGCTGGTCAAACACGTAGTTCGCTTTAGGAAGAAGTCTGAGCACTCAGCCAATTGTGTAAAGTACAGCTGTGTTTCTGGAGAAAAGGGTTTCTATGTTGGAGAAACTGGGGGCTGGGCTGAAACAGCTGAAACAGACATTGATGAAGTGAGAATTATACTGTGGTGGGTAGTTGAGCAATTTGGTTTACCATAGTCTGGGGTTTGTCTGAGAGTGTGTGAAATTAGTTTGTGTTGTTCTAAGAGAACTGGTTGCCTAGATATGACTTTCTGAATTGTTGCAGCTGTTTTAAGAGCAGTCATTTACAGACTCAAAATGTTGGAGCTCAGTTTGTTTGAACTCAGGACCGTTGAAATGTAGTTTGGAATGACTATTGGCAGTAAGGATGAATATCATTAAGGTTTTAACAGTACTACCATTCTTACTGATCGCACTTTATGGTATTCTTATTGGTACTTTTTGATATTTCTTTAAAGGAAAGAAATCCCCAAACCAATTAGGAACATAATGAAGATTGCTTTGCTGTCTCATGTATACTGTGTGTAAAATAACATTTTTGAGTAGCACTCTGCAACAGTGAACAGTTGTTTTGAACAAATCAATATTCTAGACTGTAATTTGATTACTAAAATGTGAAATAAATACAATAAATATTTACAGCAAAATAAACAGCAATCTTTTTACTAAATGACTTTATAGATACTAATGTGGTGGTAGAGGGAGTGTTGTCGGGAATTATCAGAGCACTGTGGACAGCGTCACAGATTTTACTCACCAAATAAAATATTATTTATAGTGTGTCATTGACTAGTCCAGCATTATATAAGAATTGAAAGCTGTGCTTTGAACAGATATTAGGTAACTTTAAGCACATTGTCCTTATAAAACCACTTTTAAGTAAAAAAAATTAAATGCAGGACTGTTTCTTTGACAAAATGTTTACAGTGTGACATTGATAGTTTTAGTTAAGAAAAAAATGGAAGTACTTTTATACCACTGCCATGCCAACATTCAGTGAGAGAAACTGAAAATACACATCTAATCATTGCATCTGTCCTCCTTCTCTGCTCGCCCTAAAAACTGAAATTGAATTTCTGAAGGACAGATGCTGCTCTGACCATTTTAGACTGAATTTGTGAACGCAGCCAAAGCTAAACAGCTGGCTAATAGTTCATGTAATTTAGCTTACCGTGTGTGTGGGCTGCTGACATACACAACATATCTGGGTGAGCAGGAGATCGACAGATCCTTTTTGAGCATTTACTTTTAAGGACAAAAATAGTTTACCATATAATAAAAGTGATCGCTCAGGGCAAGTTTGTATTACTATCTGCAGCGATCCTTCCTTTAGAAGCGAAAATGTATACTTGGCTTGTGTTTTAGTTTGTTTAAGCTGGACACAATCTGCCGGGTACTATTAATTCCAGAAACTGGCACATGGGTGTGCTTTCAGATAATTTTGCTATTTACTGACATCTATTCCACAGAACCAAATGCACCTCTCTTTAGTCAATGTTCCTAATGAAACACTAGCCGGTTGCACAGTTCAGCTCCTGCCATCTGTTACCCAACAATGATCTTTTTAAAATCTCTTTGGTATTTTCCTCTTACCATTCCAGTATAAAATCAGCATCAGCTAACATTTGGGAGGAAGAATGTCTAGAAACCTCTTATTGTAATGTCTGACCTGTGCACCGGCATCTTTTAAATGCTCGAGAACTATTTTTGCATTTTAATATTTTCATTGTTATTGGTATTCAAGGTGTTAATGTGCCTACATCTTATGTTTCATTTCTCGGCTGTCTTGTAAGAGAGGTCTCCGTATCTCAATGAGTTTATCTAAAAGTTGAATGAATTAATGAACACCCGGTTACATGCTTAAATATATAAGAGAATTGAAGTGGAAGACTCTAACTAGGTTTTCCATCACACCACATGTAACTGAATTGATTTGAATTCAGTTTTATTTATGTAGCACTGATTCACAACATAGTATGGTAGAGACCTTGCAAAATTATAGAGGGAAGCTCATCAAATCTAGAGATTCCCCCAGGACTCAGTGTGAAGAAACACTTTGCAACTTGGCCCGACAAGTAGTCGGATATGACTGCTGATTCTAGGAAATCTCTAAATTTCCTAAGACTCAGTGTGAGGAAACACTTTGCAGCTTTGCCCAGACTGAGTCCTGGTGCTTCTTGGGCAAAGTTGCGAAGTGTTTCCTCTACACTTTGCAACTTTGCCCTACAGGTAGTCAGATCTGACTGCTGCTTCTACCCCAGCAGCATTAGTTTGCTGTATTTTAGCACACTGCTCACCTCGTGACTGTGGCAACCACAAAAATCTCCCAGAGGAACTGAGGAAAACAAGACAGAGATAGTACCCGTTACCATAGCACATCTCATGATCATAGTTTAGAAAAACTTGCTTGACGCTAAATCAACTTCACAGCTCACACAGCCATGTTTACTTCATGTTCTAAACCTAACCATACTGTTCTGCTATTTCACCCTACGAGTTCATGTAAGGGAGGTGACAGATGGGTGTATCGGTGTAGCGAGTAGCTGTGGCGGTGGAGTTATGTACATAGAGGGGTAACAGCTCACATTGCACCATTGCGTCCAAATTTGGACTCCAAAAAAATACTTAGAGAAGAGACGTTATTAAGATCTCTCATTTATTGATAAAAGATCTGAGTTAATTGCCTCTGCAGAGGTAAGCAAGTGAATTTCTTACTGCGCACATTAGTTTTCACAATATTGGCCAAATCTCCCTCATGTTTCCAGTGCCCTCCCCCTCAGGTGATGGGTTTGGCTGTCTAATAGATGATGAAAATTGTTGGTATTATAGATTAGGGACTTCCGATTAGAAAAAAGATGTTGTTTACGATTGCAAAAAAATGATATGTCTCCAGGTCATACATTACATTAGGATAGATTGGTATCATAATTATACAATATGCAGATAAATAATGTTGGGGCAGCGTAACTAATATATTTTTCATTTTGTGATAGAAGCACCAAATTTGATACATACACTCACCAGCCACTTCATTATGTACACCTTGCTAGCACTGGATTGGACCCCCTTTTTGCTTTCAGAACTGCCTTAATTCTTCATTGCACAGATTCAACAAGGACTGGAAACATTCCTTTAGAGATTTTGGTCCATATTGACAGGATTTCTTCACGCAGTTGCTGCCGATTTGTCAGCTGCACATTCGTGATGCCAATCTCTGTCCCACCACATCCTAAAAGCGCTCGATTAGTTTGTGATCTGGTGACTGGGGAGGTCATTGAAGTACAGTGAACTCACTGTCATGTTCAAGAAACCAGTTTGAGAAGATTTGAGTTTTGTGACATGGCATAATCCTGCTGGAATTAGTCTTCAGAGGATGGGTACACTGTGCTCATAAAGGGATGGACAGTCAGCAGCAATACTCAGGAAGGCTGTGGCGTTGCTCACTTGTTACTAAGGGTTTGGAAGTGTGCCAAGAAAATATCCTCCAACACCATTACGACACCATTCTTCTGACCCTATTCTCTGAATGTTGCAGCAGAAATCAAAACTAATCAGACCAGACAATGTTTTTCCAGTCTTCTATTGTCCAATTTTGGCTCGTCCATCTGAAGTGTAGCCTCAGTTTACTGTTCATAGCTTTCTTCTCTGACCTATAGTATCAACAAGCCATTTTTCACCCAGCCCACTTGATATTTTCTCTTTTTCGGACCATTCTCTGTGAAGCCTAGAGATGGCGTGTGTGAAAATCCCAGTGGATCAGCAGTTACTGAAATATTCAGATCAGCCCACCTGCCACCAACAACCATGCCAAAGTCACTGAAATCACCTTTCGTCCCCATTTTGATGCTCAGTTTAAACTTCAGCAAGTCATCTTGACCATGTCTACGCGTCGAAATGGCTGATTGAATACATGCATTAATGAGCAGCTGAAATTGGCCTTTGGGTTTATAATATATTCAGAAGAAATGTGGATATTGGGTGAATGTCAATATGGCATTTCAGAAAAGACTCCAGCTCCACTCCCAGGACAGAACCAGCTTTCCCGAGCTTGTTGAGTCTGTCAGCCTTTACCGTGCTGCCACAGCACACTAAGATGATGCTGGCCACCGCAGAGTGATAAAACATCTGCAGCATGGTTCTGCAGACGGTTAAAGATCTCAGTCTCTTGAGGAAAAACAGGCAGCTCTGACCTTTCTTGTACAGAGCCTCTGTCTTTTTACTCCAGTCCAGCTTATTGTCTACGTGGACACAGAGACAATAGGCTGGACTCAACTAAAAAACAACAACATGTCAATACCAGAGTTGATCCTGCTTGTTAAATTGTGGAAAACTAAAATCTTGGTTGTGATTATTTAATTGTGAATCCCTGGCATTGCGTTAACTGTTGTAATGTAATACTTTTTCTTCTTGTTAGGGAAAGAAAGGTACCAAGTGGTTTAGTGAGCTCTTTATCAAAAGGTGTGTCTGAGTCACCGAAGACCCCCTCCATTGGAAATCTTTTTTTATTTATTTTAACCTTTTTAACATGTTGATATGATGTTTATTTATATGCTAAAAATTCTGATGTGTGACAGTATTTTTTGTGATCATACTGAACTGAATATTTTGTACAGAGATGTTTGAGATGGATAAATATTGTCTTACACCCCAACAAGATTTGGTACGAGAGGCTAAAAAGCACAGCAGAAGTGAAGATATAGATCAGTGTATTTAATGCAGCTGTAATAAACACTTGGAATGTAAAAAAAAGGCATTCAAATGTGATCAAAATGTAAAATGCTCTTTCCCTCCATCTGCCCTTCAACAGCGTCCAGCCAGCTGCTCACTCCATCTTCTCGTCCCCTGATGCTCAGGGGCCGTCCCTGGGCTCCTGTCAGCCCCATAACCACATCATGTTTCTCAAGACCCACAAGACGGCCAGCAGCACAGTGCTCAACATGCTGTACCGATTCGGAGAGGAGCGCAACCTCCGCTTCGCCCTGCCACTGGGCTACCAGCTGGGCTATCCGCTGCCCTTCAATGCGCACAGGGTCAAAGGCTATCGAGGTCCCAGAGCCATAGAGTTTCACATAATGGGCAATCACATGAGATTTAATAAGCTGGAGGTAAGTTGTTCAGACGAGGAGGAGGGGGGAAGTAGAATGCAAGCTTGACATTGGGACAATGATGATGGAATATTCTGTAGTGATCAGGATACATTGTACTGTAAAGTGAAGCAGATGAAGACATAAAACTGACCTGTTCATGTGCTGAGTGGCTCTGTATTTGCTTGGTGCTTGCATGGTAGACGTTTTAATTTGTAACCTTATATAAATATCTCATATGTAGAGATCATGGCCACATAACATAGCAGAAATGTTGTGTTCATAGTGAAATAATCACAGATTCTTCTAATTTAGACAATAGATCATCTTGTAATGGAATAAAGTCTTACACTGTATGTATTGTAGATCAGCTGAGCTGCTGCCTCGGGAAGAAAATTTCACACAATTTGTACATGCATGACTGTTTCTAGGAACAAAAAAAGAAGCTCTAGTGTTTAGTTTGCTGGAAACACTCGTGATATGCCCATCGGAGCAGCTATAAACACATTGGATTACCAATATGGCTGGCCAGCTAAAGAGCTACTTCTAGAAGACCATGCCTTACCTGGGAGTCCACATCACTAAGTCTTGGCCTTTATAAACTCATCCAGCTTAGGGTCATTCTATATAAAATCAACCAAATCACAGCTTACAGCTTCCTCATAGCTTCATAGGTAAGCGAAGTAGCCACAGGAAATTTGCAGGACTGAAAAACACATTTGAGCTATGGTAAATGCTGCAACCAAATCAATTTAACCCCATTCAAGATGTCACAATGTAAAGCCCAAATTTATTTTTTTGTGTGTTATTCTTTCTATAACTGACTTTAAAAATGAAATCATGGGGTATATCACAGTTTCAACAGCAAAACTGCATCAGTTTAATGTCTATGTTGCGGAATAATACAAACAAGCATGGATACCGTGGTCTGTTTTTTAATAATTCACAGGAAAAGCTTTAAAAATAGTGCATTTTGGATTAACTTTCAAGTGTCGTGTCACCATGTGGGGTACTTGATTGGTCAAACGTCCATGTACATTGAGGACCTGTAACTCAAAAATAGTCTAAACTTTTGCACTGCTTCAGTAAATATACTAATATTAAGGTGCAATGAACTTATCTGATTCTGAGGTCAGTTGGGAAGCACTGATTGATTTTAGAATGACCCTTTAGGAAATTCAAAGTCTCTCTCTATCTTACAGAAAGTGATGTGCCCTGCAAGAATTCACTTCAGAAAATGCTAAACCTAAGCTAGTCGGATTATGAAGGATCATCCCCACCCCCACAATAGGCTACTCCAGCGCCTGAAACTAACATATTTCTCAGAAGCCAGAAGAAAAAATCTCCCACAGAGAACACATTTTTAATACAGAGTGCAGAAGTTTTAGCCACCAAAAGGAGCATGATTTCAAAAGTAACATCATGATTACTTTTTATTGATCTTAGTTTGGAAGCAAATTAAGGACACAAGTGTTGTATCACTGTACCAAAATGTATGAAAACATTTTGTATGAATGTATTCAAATAAATATTGTGCTAATAATAGGAATCAAAATGTTCTGATCCAGTGCATTCAAATGTTTCGATGTATCAACAATATCTGAACAAACAGATTTCATTTTTGATGTAATGAGATCCGGCGTGCTATTTTGTGACAAATCTGTGCATAAATAATTTCTAAAGTGTGAGTGCATAAGATGTTCACATATGTTTGCGTTTCCATCAGCTTTTCAGAAGGAAACGTCAAATGTTGGACAAAACTTATTGTACCTATAGCAATGATTTGTATTTAGATTTAATCTGTAGCTCTGAATTTAGGATTCACACATACAGGTGATTTCTGGGTGAATTTTTGACCACAGACAGGTAAATGTGTAAGTGTAAATCTTTGTGAACATCTTGTTTATGCACTTATATTTCCTGTTGGGAGTGTAGACCAATTGTGTGGATATTAAAGAGTCCTGTGGCAGGTTTTTATTTGACAACTCACATACTTTCTGAATGCAAATGTGCTTTTTTCATTGTGAGAACTTGGTGGTTCTGCCTGTATCTATCTAATAGTGTTTCATGAATGGTATGTGGTGAGGATATGTGATGAATGGTGTTTGTGAATGGTATTAGTAACACTGTTTATTGGCTGAGATGTTGAAAGTGCTCTCTGCAGGTGAGAAGGTACAGATTCTGATTTAGTGAACTAAGGTGTCTGTGAGGTCAGTGGCCGACAACAGCAGCAAAAAGTCATTTATGAGAGCAGCAGTTACCTGCTTTCCATCTTTGGTGGCAGCAGCTACTGTTGAGTTTACATTTAAAATAGTGAACAATTAACTGGTTACTGTTGATTGTTTGCCTGAAAAGGAGAACTACAAAATCATTCTGGTGTCTGTTGCTTAGAAAATACAATATGCAACTGCTGCATCTGAATTACATTAATGCCACATTCTTATAACTAAGTTCTCTTTCTCTGTCTCTAAGGTGGAGAAGGTGATGCCTGCAGACACGTTTTACTTCACCATTGTCAGGGATCCAGTCACTCTTGCTGAGTCTTCCTTTGCCTATTACAAAGAGGTAGCACCTGCTTTTCGGAAAGCCAAAGGCTTGGGTGACTTTGCTGACGACCCCAGGAAATACTATGACCCTCGTCTCCGCAACAACCACTACGCCCGCAACCTGCTGTGGTTTGACTTTGGCATGGACCATAATGCTAACTTCTCCATGGCACTGGCACAGCGTGGTGAGGCCATGATCCGTCGGACCTTCAAGCTGATTCTGGTGTCTGAGTACTTTGACCAGTCCATGATCCTGCTGAGACATGCCCTTTGCTGGCCGCTGGATGCTGTAGTCTCATTCAGCCTTAATGCTCGGCAGCAGAAGCCCAGTAGCACTGGGGGGTTGAGTGGGAACTGGGTGGGCAAAGCGGCAGCTGCAGCTGCTATTGGTGTTAGAGCTGGACGTTCACAACCCAAGACACCGCCCAATCTGTCACTAACAGAGGATCAGCGAGAAAAGCTACGGCAGTGGAATGCCTTAGATTGGTACCTATACAAGGTCTTCAATCGGACCTTCTGGGAGGAAATTGACAGGTTTGGTCGTGCCCAGATGGAGCAAGAAGTCACTCTCCTCAGGACGCGGCGAGAAGATCTAGCCCGGGTTTGTCTCAGGGATGGTGGAAAGCCTGTGGAGGCACAACGGATCCGAGACAAAAATATCAGGCCCTTCCAGAGTGGATTAGTGAAGATTCTTGGCTACGAGCTCCAGCCAGGGCTGGACAATAAAACTATGATGGCCTGTCTAAGGATGATCAGACCCGAGATCCAATACAAAGATGTGTTGGATACTAAACAGTTTCCACGAGTTCCTGGTGCCCAGGCTCAGTCAGGGCAACAGAGCCAGGGGCTGATGGTAGCAGCCGGTGGCACTTTTTTAAGACAGGATCCATCCAGGACAGGAGAGAGAGGGATTGGGGTAGAGGCCGTGGGGAGGACACTGGTGGAGGGGGAGAAAGACTGGGATGGAAACCGTTTAATGAGGAGCAACCAGACTTTGATACGACCGCAAGAAAGACAGAGGTTGAGATAGTTTGAGGTGAGTTTCCTTCGTAAATATGGTACTTTAAGTCTTTGAAAAGATGGACGAATGACCCTGAAAACTCAGTCAAGTTTGGTTTACACATGAAAAAACAAAGAGCTTCTCCTTTGCACTTTTGGTTGTTTTCCTTAATTACTTTCAGTTAGGGTGATTCTTGTGGACTGGGATCTTTCAATGGTTGCAGCAAGAAGGTGAAGAAGGGTTGTATGTTCTGCTTTTTTCAATACGGAGAAGAACTGAAAAAGTGTTTGCAGGTCCTTATTATTACACATATGTGTGTGTGCATATGTGACAGTTGAGATTTTCATACTGACCATGGTATGCTTAAAATGTCTTATCAAGGTATACGTAGTCCCAGTTTGTGCCTCTCATATATTACCATTACACTGAGTTACTTAGTTAAAGCATCCTTTTTTTTCTCAAATTGGGAATCTTTGTAAAAACACAGGCTATTTAAAAACACTGAAAGTATTTCTTGAATCCTCAAAGACTCCTCTCCTCGATTTAAAAAGAACAAAAAACAAAAAAAAAGAGTGACTTCTACCAATTTCTAAATCAAAACAAGGATAGTAGCTGAAGATGTCATGTTTCCCATCTCAGTATTTAGAATTTAACGCCTGTATTAGCAGTCATACTTGTCTTTATTGATGGTTCTGTCAACTGTTTTATTTTCATACAAAATTATATTGAAAGGGATTCCTGGGAACATGGATTAAAAATACCATGCAGCAGACAGAAATGATTTTTCATTCTGTTGGTTTTTGTTACATGTCCGTCTACCATCTTGGATTTTGTGGTGTCCTTCAGACAAATGTATCCATGGGAAACTCTGAGTTCAGCTTTGGAGTCAGTATTGAGCCCTCTCTAGAAGCGATAACCTCAACAGCTTCTTAAATAATTCTTCATAATAAGGAAGGGAAACTGTTCAAAGCCTGTGCGTCTGAGATGCTCACTAGCCTGCAGACGGCTAGTTAATACCACTGTCGGACACCTCCTCCTCCTATGTGCTAAAGTAGATGGAATGTGTTCAACTATCAGGCACACCCATTCGTAGAAAGATCCATTTCTTTGTCATGATGTCAGATGTGAAATTTTATTAGTGTGGGCCAGCTACATCTTAAAGATGAACTTCCTGATGTTTTAGAGTGCACACTGTTGTTCTACACTTCATAAAAAGTTATCAATTAAGAAAAAAATGAAAACAAGACAAAACTTGTGTCAATAATCAAATTTCCACAAACAAGCAAATATAACCCATTGTTCTTCAGTTTCACAGCTTTAGACACACAAAAAAAAGCATCCAGGTACACGCAGCAGGTACTCTAACCCTGAATATCACTGTCAAATGTCTGCTGTAAGGAATGGGACCATGGTTTAAATGGTGGTTTTCACTGTCTCTAATTCTTTTCATTTATCTAATATTTCTTCTGATGAAAACCAGTTTTTCTTAAACTGTTTTCTTTTATGGCTATCTTTAGTTTTTCAGTAAGAGGTGAAACTTATCATCTTTGGAATGTAGCATGACATTTGTTTATCTCAGTACTGCCTCGTGTTACACATGAAGCTGATCACATGCAATGCTAAACCTGGTACTGCATGGTACTTGTTGAAAGTTTTCTCATCAATTTAATGAGAATGCTTTGGTATTAACATGCTGCTGGATGAATCTAATCAACACTGGTTACGACATACATTAAAAACACACCTCTAAATCTTTGTCAGGGAGCACGGACAGATTCGTACTTGGTAGTTCAACAGAAGTCAGTCTACAATTTGCACACACATAAAGAAAAATGCATTTGACATTTGACGACACTGTCTGGCAGGCTTCTAAACAGTTTTTGTTGAGGTTTTGAGCCTCGTGTAGGACACACGTTCATCTCAGTGAACGTGGTTACATTGGTAGTTTATTCTGAAAGTGGCTCTGCAGCTGCAACACATCAGGGCTTTTGTTTTTTTTTTGTAGGCATGTCTTCAGCAAAGCCAGGGCTGAGTTTAACAGCACTGTCTCGGATTTCTATCGTAAACTGGATCATGGACTACAAATTAAATGAATAACTAGTTTTAAAACTGTTCCCTGCTCTGAAATCTACCAACAAACAACTCGATCAACAAGTTAAACGGAGATCTGATCTGAAAATAGGGAGAATTCTCATTTAAATAACTGAAATATGATCAAATCTAAAAAAAAAAAGAGAATTTACTGTCTCTGATATAAGTATGTTTCTACTGAAGGCCTGGTTCTGGACAACAAGAGAATTTTTACAAGTTAAATCTTACTTTTGAAAGATGTTTTGTTTGTGATGGGATATTTGTTGCCACTACTTGTAGTATTTGAAAATTACCTTTAATGACCCTGACAAACAGCAGGGGAGGCATATGAATAGATAACGGGCACATCAGAATGCAACTATTAAGGGGTTTAATGAGGCTCTGAAGAGATCCCATGTTGCCCAAAGCAAAGTGAATTATACTTTTATACTGAATGCACAATCAAGTAATATCTCCTCACGTTTGTTTCAATCTGATCAGAGTCACCCTGACATGAAAACATCACTTCTAGTTAGAGCGCTTCACAGACACCTTCTGCTGTGGTTTTCACTCACTGCAGTCAGACCACAAAACAGTCTAACAGTCTTTCCGGTGACACCGCTGATGCACCATGATCTACTTTTTTTACAGCCATGTTGTCAAGCCATTTGAGAATGATATTTAGAGAAGTATCTTACATCGGGGTTGAAGACACTAAGACTCTATAAAGACCAGTGATGACCTTCATCAGGGTCATTCTTGGTTCTTGGTAAAACAGGTGACAAGCTTTTCTTGTTTGTTTATTTTTGAGCTCTCATAACTTATTCAGTTATTAGAGAATTGTGACTGAAGTACTTTTGACTCCGTGCTGTTTGGTGGGATAACAGACTGTTCTTATTGATTTAGACCTCATGGCATTTTCCGTAGGGCCACCATCACCATTGATTTTATATGTCAAACTCCTGCTAAGGCACAGCAATAATTAAGTCATTGGTATCTTTGGCTGAGGTAGGGATATCATTTGTTGTCATTATGCAAACACTTGCTTCTATCAAAGTGAAGAACTGGAGTGAATCTAGTAGATGCCTGCTGTTTTGTTATGCCAGAGTTTAATGGCCTGTGGAAGAAACATTACAAAGAACATTTGCAATCGCATCAGGATTTGTTCCATGCCTTAGGATGTCATATTATGAAGCAGGCCTTTAATACAACGTCCTTCAGTATTAATCATTCTAATTGCTTTGTGCATACTATATTAATCAGGAATTGTTCTCTTTGAAATGCAGTGTCAATGAGGGGAAGAGAGCGTCACGGTAAAACGCTGCTGACAAAATATTGAATCTGCACATGTTCAGTCAGTATTGAAACGACAAATACCACACAGTAACTTAGACTGGCCCAGTGTTATTGTTTGCTGATTTCATTGGTATTGAAGCGTGGTAATATAGTCATGTCATGCTTTTGATTTAGAAAATTTTATTTAAAAAAAATTTAAAAAAAAACAAACAACAACAAAAAAAACTAAATGAGTTACCAAAAACTGTGTAAACATTATAGTGTCATGCAATACATGAGAGTATAACATGGCACACTCCATACTCAACAACAGTTGTGCATCCTAACTTGAGTATTTATGCATCAAAAGAGAAGAAGCTGGCCTACACACAACAGAAATAATGATAATAATATAATTTCTACATCATGATAATTACATCATGGCAGAAAAATGTGTCAAGATCAAAAAGTTATTTTCTTATCTATTAACAAAGGGTCAAATATTCAAGTCAAAAAAGTAACTTCTTGTCATTATTTTATAGTTTAGGAGATCTTGTAATTTTTATTTTATTTTATTTTTTTTTTTTTTTACTTATTCCTGTAATTTCATTTTCGTGGTATAATAAGCTAAGTCACAAAGATACAGGAGTTATAATTATAGAAACTGTCTTCCAATTATTTTTGGCATTTCAGCCATTGGTGAATTCTGTTCAGTTTCATGCACATCTGTGTTTCATCCCTTTTACATTCCCACTTAAACGAATGCACTCTCTGCTAAAAAGGTAACGGATAATAAAATGAAACGGTGCTTTCTAACATACCGTTAATCCTTCTAATTTAAAAAGTTTTACTGGGTACTGCAACTTATTTTGTAGCGTGTTACTTGTATTTAAGTTTTTGTAAATGAACATGTGGTTACATTGTGTGTAAGAAAGATGCAGACCGTAAAAGGCTGATGTCAAACCTCTAATTCTCACTTTTAAAGGTCAGAATGCGTAGAAGCTCTGGTACACAGTCCTATTCCTCTTTTTGTCATGCAGACTTCATTTGAACAACTTCCATGTCTGTTTTGACTATTCTTACAACCCTGACAGCAAATACTTCATAGATTTTCTCTCAAGTTGTTACAGATCGTCTGAACTGGAAGAGTTTGTTCAGAAAGCAACCGTGTACCTTGGCTTCAACCTTACTTGAAACTGTGTTGTTTTTTTTTTTTTGTTGAAATGTGTTGTAGCTCACGCTCTATGTGTGCATCAGTTGAGTTTTTTTTTTTTTCTTGTACTGAATAAAAGCAACATTTCTTCAACTACGGTAATTTGCCTCCTTTATTGTAACATTTAATTTACACCAATTAAAAGTTTAATTCATTTGACTTGACTCTGTGTTCACGCTTGCGGCCATTGATTAGTTTGGTCTGGTGACCGCTGTCTGTTTCTGGCGTCGACTAGCCGCCCTGCTATTTGTTTTATAGTGGCAGGAAACCGAGGAAGATGCGTTTGTCACTTGAATACGACTTTAACTGTCTTTTGTGACTGTAAAACGCATTTCAATTCGCATTTCCTAAAACACACCCAAATGCGGTGTTTATTAAACTTAGGCTTCATGAAAAACCGTGGCGTATTACCGTGCAGCAGGTGGTTAACCGTAAGTTTAAGCTTTCAACGATGGAGTCACAATGCGAGTGCTTTATGTATTTTCCTGCCGCCCCAATTTCGAGTATGTCAGAAGCAGCGAAGTACACAACTCTCCCACGGCGAAACCACGTCTACCACGGGGAGACCGTGCAGTTCCTGCTAGTTTTGCGGTCTCGGAGAGCCGGAGAGAGGGATGGCAGCTCTGCTATTCTACCTTGGAAAGACCTGGTGGGTTCTTTGTCGGCTTTGGCGAGTGTGTCCGTCGCTGAGAGCGGACAGCAGACACCCGGTGAGTCCCCGCCAGACCTCCAGAGCAGCAGCAGCAGTGAGGACAGTGTGGACGTCAGCGCCGAGGAGAGTGAGCCTCGAACCGGGGACAACCGGACTTTCAGACAATGCAGCCCGCTTTTCAGCCGCAATTTCTCTCCCAGTGGTGAGAAACAGCTTGGGAGGGACCAAGTGAAGGTAGGAGGGATATACAACCAGCATGTGCATTGTATGAAATATTTAAAAACTGCACAGTCACTGTTATCACTAAACATTATGTGCCTACCTACAATGTGAAAGACACTATCTTTATACATTTCCTGAATTCAAACCAGTCCGATAATAGACTTCCTGTCTGCAGTGACTGCTCTGTTTTCATGTTCAGTCTGTTAGAGCAAACCTGGTGCAGATTTGTTCAGACTTGACATTTCATTCAAGCCCTCAAGGACTTTAAACCAGCTCAGACTTCTACCTGTCTGAGGCACCACAGATGAGAGGTTGCTGTGGCTGTAAATCTTGTTTCTGGCAGCAGTGACTGTTTACTGTCATCTGCCCTTAAGTGACTAGATAGACCAAAAATAAATAAATAAATCAGCTATTCGAATGTTGCACACTGTTTACGGCCCAAGAAAAGTAAAGTATATTCAAAAACAAAACAAAGCAAACAAACAAAACAGTGTCTGCCTCTCTTTATCACTGTAACTCAGCGAACAACAAAGACTAGTTAGCAGCTGTGAGCCAGGCATTGACCGAGGGCTTCCTGCCTTTATTAGGAGCCAAACATTTAGAAAGATGACACAACAACTTCATTGAAGAGTTAAGAACAGATCGACCCATCCATCACTTCATACACCGCTTAATCCTCACTAGGGTCACGGGGGGCTGGAGCCTGTCCCAGCTGACTTAGGGTGAAGGCAGGGGACACCCTGGACAGGTAACCAGTCTATCACGGGGCTACACTTAGAGACAGACAACCAAGCACACTCACATTCACACCTACAGACTATTTAGAATCACCAATTAACCTCAACATGGTTTTGGACTTGTGGGAGGAAGCCGGAGAACCCGGAGAGAACCCACGCTGCACGAGGAGAAAGCTCCATGCAGAAAGATCCCAGGTGTACTCACCGGGACGCGAACCGGTGACCTACTTGCTGTGAGGCAACAGTTCTACCAACTGCGTCACCTTGCACACCAGTGCACAGATAGACCAATTTGTCAGTATTAAGCTGATTTGCACTAGTTTCCACAAGTATATCAATGTATGGGAAACACTGGTCTATCGTCATTTCACTTATTTTTTAAAATAGTGTTGGACACCTGTGACTGCTGCCATCTATGACAAAATAGTAGGAACACTTTAAAGATGAAGAAGAGTATTATATCACTACTGACCTCAGTAATAAACAATGTAGAATTATAACCTTTTTTTAAAAAACTGAAAATGTAGACTCATCATTTAAGTATAGTTTATGGCAAAGCTGTTGTATTGGATTGCATTAGGTAGCATAATAAGTAGCATAGATTAAAAGGAGGAGATCAAACAGTCAACCTTATGGTGCATGTTTAAATTAGTGAGCAATACTCTCCATGTCATTTTAACAACTCCTATGATGCTGTCTTTTCCTTACTGCAAGAAAATTGCCAGTCAATCACCTAGAGGAATAGCTACGTAGTGTCCATCCTCATTTTTTGTGGATCCACTTTCAGCTTGTCAAACTCAGTGCGGTTGAGCTTGAAGTACAGCCAACAGTGCATTTTATCCACACTGAGCTGTGGAACAAGCTAATGGTATTTGCCATGCAGAGCGTCAGGTGAACCCAGATGTAGCAGCAGTGTTGTTGATGGTGCATACTTCTTAAAAAGAGAGTGATTATGGCAAAGAGGGTTTCTGTGAGAGAGTAGCTGTAGCTTCGTTTTGTGTGGACAAAAAGATTTTAAATGTGTGTGAATCGTCACTGTTGAAGCCAGTTTTACTTCGAAACATTTGAGATGGGAAATAAACAGCATCAAGGCAACTAGTGCCTCGAATGTTTAGCGACCTGCTGTCGGCTACAAAATGATGAGTGACAAGCACATGTTTCTATATGTGGATGAGGCTTAACCCACCCAACATGTCCAAAATCTTCCACAGGTGTTCAGGTGTTCTGAGATGTGGTGACTGCAATGGTCCACAGCTTATAATTCACATTATTGTCCTACTTATCAGTAACCCCTTGTGTCCTATCGATGGGGGCATTGACCACTCCTAGCAGGATAGAAATGTGTCATTATAGTATGAAGCTGCTCTTAACAACTTTGCAGTCATCTTTCCTGCTAAGTTGACAAGCAGTAAAAACACCCCTCACACTTTAACAGAGACACTCACTCAAATTCATTCTGCAGCATGACTATGAGCCTGAGTGTTTGGTATCCTGGAAAAACTGAGTTCAAATGAACCTCAGAGCATTGGTGCTGTATTAAAAGCAAAGAGTGGCCACATCAAATATTGATTTCATTTAGGTCTCGACTGAAATCCATTGCAGAAAACTAATCATGGCATTTATTTATTTATTTTAAAATACCAAAGGCTCTACGGTTGCCTTTTCTAAAATGTGAAGAATTGCAGTGTTTCTTGTTTGTGTTTCCAACATAAATAGAAGGAAGCTATGTCTAAGGCAAGCGTGTATTATTTATGAACAGACTTGTAAGCCAAACTAATGTTGCAACAGAAACTCAGATTTTTTAACATTTTGTCCTTTGCTTATCCTCTTGCAGTCTTCTCTGGTGTTGGATGACCAGGTTATCTTCTGCCTCACTGTATCTTTGGACAAACTTCCAATCAACACAATCAAAGCCAAGGTCTCACAAACCTTCATGCGTATATACATAATAGTACAGTTTGTATTGTATCACAGTGCATGCAATGAAATGATATACATTTGGTAGTGTTTCTGTTTGGACTGGGGTCCGATATCTCTGGTGGTGGTAGTTGTGATTATTTATCCTTTATAGAATCCTGAGGTGAAACATGTAATGGAATACATAATAACCACCTTGTCCTGTTGTTTGTTTGCCTGCATCTCTGTGATATCAGTTTGTAGTGACTGTGTGGAAGCAGGAGGAGGACAAGGGGGAATTAAGAGAATATGGCTATCTGACTCTTCTGCAGCTCAGGAGTCCAACACACACCTTCAAACAAAACCTGAGCACCTTCAAGACACAGGGTACATACACTCTGTCCTAATGGATTCTAGACTTAATTTCAATATAACAGTCCTGAGTGACACTGACCACTGAACACGTGTTGTGTCCTGTTTTCATTATCAGTCAGCACCACCCTGGATGTCCTTCCACCTCCCAGTGTCCAGTGTCAGCAGATGACCATCTCTGGAAAACACCTGACTGTCCTCAAGGGTAGACCAGGAGCTCTCACACACGTACACACACACAGACACACTCCTTGATTTCTTAGAGCACATTAAAACCCCAGATATCCTCCAAACTAGCTAGTGACTTACCTGCTCTAAAATAATGTCCACATTAGCTCGAGAACAATTTGATCAGGAAATAGACAAATTCTATTCTGATTGTGAAGACCAAAATGTGGTTTATTTGTCTTGTATACATTATGAAAGCTTATAGATTGATTGGTGAATACACAAAAGGCACATTTATGGCTTGTTTTGGAGTTTAGATCTTAAAGAAGAAAAAAAATCTTGCTTTTCTGAATTATTGCAGAGATGCAGAAGATGTTTTTCTTCTCAGTCTTTGGCTATGAGCGCAGTGGGAAAATAAACTTTTTTCACAGCTTAAAATTCTGATTTATAATTGGGAAAATTCTACAAAAAAGTAAACTTTTATTTATTGCAATTAACTAATGTATGCACATGGGACTCGTGCCCTTCTAGACAAAGAGCTAAGGAAATAAAGTAACACTCAAACTTCATCTGTGTTTCACCCTTATCAGCAGTGAAAACTCAATGGAATTCAACAAGTGAAAACAGTATCAGATAGTCTTTGTTCACCTAATACAATTTAATATCACGGTACAAAGTTAGACCTGTGTGTTTAAGTTTTTTCCTCCCTTGCAGAGACAGGTTTCTGATTTACAAGTGTGAGAGCAAAAGAGATAAGTGCATCACAGAGGAAGAGAGCGTCTTTGGTTTAACAGTCTCTACAAACGTAGGTCAAATTGGCGTTCTGGCATGCACACTGAGAGGAACATTAGACTTCCGCATGATATATACAACATACAGCAGAAGTGAGTCCACCTCCTGTGCAACATCACCTAAATATCAAATGATTAAAATGAAACAAGAACCTCTCAATGGTTGTATTTTTCCCAAGTTGACAAGCAGAGCATTTGCTCTTATGCACAATCGAAGAAAAGAGTTTAGAAAGACTATTGAAACTGCAGGACCCAAATCAGAAACAGTGCAACAAAAGTAGGAAGTTGACAGATAAGTTAGAAACCTTGTGACCATTTAAAAACTAAAATGAGTACAGCTTGTTTTCATGAATGCTGCTGTAAAATCACCTTTGAACATTGGAAGTTTCTCAGTTTTGGACCTATGGGCCCTGTCTGTCCACCTTTCTGCACCATGCCGCCACATGGAAAACAATTGCAGAAGAATTAAAAAACACTGATTGTGACACTTTACCGTGATAGAAAAGGATCCAGGAAGATTGGTGGACCAACTAAAAACCAGTGCACAGTTGGCAGCAGTCAGGAGGTATAAACAAACTATAGTAGCAACAGTCAAAATCACAGTTGTCGTCCTCATAAATGAAACCCAGACAGTGTGCTAATTGCACAGTCTAGAGCTGAAAACCAGACAGATAAGTGCGTCTGACTTGGCACAAGAGTTATCAAAGGAAATTTTGAGTTTCTGTGAAACCTCAGACAGAGCAAAGGATATTGCATAACATCAACCTTTTGGATGGCATCCAAGAACAAAACCCTTGCCATCTCTTTTTGGCACAAACTTGCATGAAAAGAACTATGATGATTTTGAGAAGCACATTCTTCGGTCAGAGATGTTCAAGATGTATTTGTTTGGCTCAAGGCCCTTCAGCATGAACCTGGCCAGGGCTGCTACGATGAATACATAGTCCTGACAGTGAAGCACAGGGGATGTGTGTGTGCAAGAAAGTGTTTGGGGAGATGCTATTTGGAGATATGGTTGTGAATATACCAAAACACTGGCTGACAAGATGACATCCAGAGACTTGGCAGAAGAGAAATGTTGTAGCATGATAATGAGCCAAAACATTCAGCCAAAAATCACACAAGAGTTTTTCTTTTTAAGATTGGCTTTTGCATTTATTTAAAGGAACAGTTCAGAAGTGATAGGAAAGGTTGGTGAGGAGCTCAAACAGGGGAGCTATCGGAATGCTACAGAGTTTCTAAAGAAGAAAAAGGTAAACATGGAATGTCTAAGGGAAGGGTAGAGCAATGCAATCCAGCAGACAGCACCTGATACAATGGTAGAACTTCTCTTCAAAATTTGGGCAACATTGGTAACCTCTGTATCGGAAGAAGATTGTCTGTCATCCAAAATAAAGGTAAACATGAAAAGAATTGAAACATGAAAGATTTTAGTCTCAGTAATGAAAGGTGTGATCACTTTTGTTTTATTTGACATACTGCTCCATGGCCTGCATTTTTAATATGACAAACATAAACTTTTATTTCTTTATTTTTTATAAGAGAAAATACCCTTTTGGTCAACTTCGAAGTAATGCAGTAATATTGCACAGGGGCAAACTCACTTCTATTATATAGTATAGTACCTTTATAAAATATCACTCCAAACATAGGAATAATATGCATGGAAATATAACCTCTGGACTGCGGTGTGTTCTTATGTGCATGAAGCTGTGGGGCCTAATCCTCGCTCAGTTTATCATTCACACCCGTGACTTTTCTATTGTCACATGTCAAAATGTCTCCTTTTAAGTATGCCTTGTGAAACTTGACAAAACAACGAAATGTTGCTTCACTAATGCTTCGTCAGTACACGACAACACCTGTAACTGGAAGAACCACTGACGAGTAATGGTTCTGCCGACTGTTTTTCCTCTCTCCACAGTGTTGAACAGCAGCTCTCGAGAGGATATGTGTGTCAGAGATGTGAAGATCCTTCCGAACTACAACTCATCCTACCTCCCCATGATGCCAGATGGCTCAGTTCTTATAGTTGACAATGTCTGGTAAGTAAGTATATGTACATGCAGTGTTCACTGTTAAATGCTCTGTTTGCAAAGGAGGATTAGACTTAACGTGTGAAACAACCTGGCCTTTTTTTAATATTTTCCTTAGGTAGTGAAACACCTCATCCATTAGAGAGGGAGCAATACAGCCAGCAGCACATGAGACTTGCCTTTTATTTATCAAAGAACAAGTTCAATATAGTAAGATGAAAGCATCTTGTTAATGCAGGCTGTAGGGAAACCTCACTGCTGTGCTGAAAGGATCGAGCTCTCTCAACCTTACTTAAAAAGAATGTTTGTTTTTTTTATTTCAAAAATGACTCTTTAGTCTTGAAATTTGAGCATAGCTTTCATTTCTGCCCAAATACCTGCAAATTACTGATCAATCCACTTATGTTGAGTCACATTTAGAAAATTTGAGCATGCTTAAGTGCTAAACTAAAGAGTGCGAGCAGTCTCATGTTAGACATCATCCTAAAGCACCATTTTGTCTAAGTACAGCATCAGAGAACTGCTAACATGGCTACAGAGTTAGTGTTGTTATGCTAGATTAACAATAAGTACATTAGAAATATAATATGTTACTGATTAATAAGGACATTCACATTTTATGTACAAACTGTTGCTATATTACACCCTTTCTGGTAAATGACAGAGAGAGGGGGCTCCTGCCCCTTCAAACATTCAAAAAAGCCAATAGCTAAATAAGTAATGCTGAATTATGAAAGGCTGAATTCAAAAACTTTGGCCCTTAGACCAACTTTTTACATCGGTTGCACTGCTGCACAAAACTTTTTTATTTAGATGTACCCAAAGTTTTTCATGACTATTTTTGGTGCCACTGTACAAGTGCAACTGGTTGGCTTCTGCACTGTTGTTGTTATGAAGATGATGCTGTGATGCACCACGGTCTACTGGATGTGGTCTCTGTTTATTCTGGCAATAACAACTGATAGAGAAAAACTGCCATGGAGCTGCCTGCTCCAGTTAGCAAGCAAAAATAAACACCATCCCCAGAATGTAATGACACCAGGGAAATGCATAAAGGTCGTTAAAACATCCAAACATTGTCTTTTTTTATTGAAGACTAGTCATAAAACAAACAAAAAAAAAACCCTGACTGATCAAACCAGCATGAACAAATGCCATTAATAAATGCAGCACTCCACTTGTACACAAAATGTCATGAGCTAAATTAGAATTTAAAGTTTCCCAACAAACCCGTCTTTGTTTTCATTTCCCCACCAAAGCCACCAAGCAGCAGAGATCACCGTGGCTTCATTCTGTCGAATAGACAGCAAGTCATCACATTTACCCAGCATGCTCAGTGCCCTGGAAGAACAGAACTTCCTATTCCAGCTGCATTTACAAGAAAAAAGAGAAGAGGACTCCAGTGAGGTGAGAGGAATTGATTGAGGGTGTGTTGGCTGATGACTAAGACAATCACTTCATCAGTCATGTGCATTGCTGTGAAAACAAATACACTAACACTGCACACAGTTGTAGCTACTAGTGCTTGCACCCTGAGTTATATTCAGAAAAAACCTTTTAGAGTTACTGTGCCTTTTTCATCTTTAAAGATGAGCTCATTTAGGGTCACCGCTTTAGCTCACCTGATTGAGCTGGTGACCCATGTTCAGGAGCTATAGTCTCTGATGCAGTGGCCATGGGTTTGAATCCCGCTCATGGCCCTTTGCTGCAACCCCTTCCCCTGTTCTTCTCCCCCACTTTCCTGTCTCTGCTTTGGCTGTCCTATGTAATAAAGGCAAAAAGGCCAACAAAAAAAACTAAGAAAAAAAAAAAGATGAGATCATTTATAATTTAAAAAAACAGAATTTCTCTGTACAGCTTGGCACTTACCAGACATTACTTAAACAAGATAAAACCATGTATTTGCAAATGAATGCTTTCAGCAGAAAAGTGATGCATGTCTGGTGCTCTAGTATTTATTTCTTGCAGCAGAACAGTATATGTGGGATTGAGTGAAATTATGGTACAGTGTGTGTTTATGGCAAAGAAAGGTACAGTTGCAACAGTGTGTTCTGAATAACTTTTGAGCACAAAGAATTAAGATGTATCATGTATCACACTTTGATACCCAGACATAAGATGCACGTTCTCATTTTTTGCATACTTTATGTATAAATTTCATGTATGAAATCATGTGTCATAATAACTGTGTTTTTGTAGGGTTTGGAAGTCCCATTGCTGGCTGTGGTACAATGGCACACTCCAACACGTCCTTTAATGAGGTACCATTTGAAATGTAGCCATTTAGCAGACCTTTATGTATATTAATAATGCATCACAATCTGTTAGCTCTATTTTTTGTTTTTGCTTAATTATCTTTTGTTAAATAGTGACTGGGATAGGCTCCAGCCCCACCGTGACCCTAGAGAGGATGTGAGGAAGTGTATAGATAATGGATTGATTTGTTAAATATTTCTATTAAAAGACTAGTTTTGACAAATGTGATTTATAGAGCGGTAAAATAGACAGACCTTTTCCAAAGCATAGATTTTGACATGTAACAGCAAATCAGTTTCACATCAGTTTTAGGTTCTAGCGCCAAGTCACAACACATGTCATCACAAAGCACAAGTGCATTTTATTTAGATGAGCTGGACCTAGGTCCTTGCCACTGTTGTTTATCATGTGCTTTCCCTGCTATGGAAAGGTTGGTTGCAGGGGATTTGAATCCTTTTTTTCATTTAAATCCTTTTTTCTTTCTCTCCAGATACATCTCTACTTTTTACTCATTGCCTAGTATCCGCATTCATCGTCCTCTACTGGTGATGACAGCTTCTTGTCCCAGTACTGTTAGGCCTCTGGAGAACTTCTGGGTAAAATACACACTGTTAAACAACTTGCAGGACTTCCTGGCCATTCGTCTGATATGGAATTCTGAAGGTGAGTTGTACATTACATCGCCTCCCTTCCTTCTTTCGTCATATATCTCTAAAACCTTGGTTCATTATTTTTTGTCCAGTTGCTTAATTCTTTTAATCAATAGCTGCAAAGATTTACAAAGAGTCAGTTGCAACATGTGCTGTCTAACAGGGGCGTTTTTGTGTACTTACCTAGTGATTAAGGAAAAAAACAAATATTTTCCAAGCATAGCTGATTGTCTGTAGTGCACTTGTACGGGTCAACAAAGACAGATGGTGTGAAAACACCATTGTTTTGATGGTGGTAAGAACAAGGTCAAAAGTGGTAGCTGCAGTGTATGCCAGGCCAGACCGAGACACAAACAAAAACAAACATGCTGGCCTGTAAGCTTTTGCATTCTTTTCTTATGTGTCTCCTAAAATACTTGGTTGCGCAGCCAATCTCCAACATTCATACGGCGATACTGGTTTAATAAAGTTTTGCAGGAGTCTATTGACCTCTAGTATAGTATAGTATAGGCACCCATGTGACCTCGATTATATGTCTTTTATCAGTAAAAGTCCTAATCACAAAGTCAATAAACATTTTTTATTGGTTTGGGTGGCGTTTTCTTTTGTGGGGAAACTGAAACTAAAACATGAAACAAGTATATTCCTGGTCTTATGAAGTAGGTCCGACAGTATTTGTGGACATGTGTTCCAGCAGGGAACAAATCACTCTAACATGAATTTAGATATAAAGATTATTCTGATATTAAACTAATATGTAGAGATAAATAATGTTTCAGGCTATTAACTGGAGCACCTTTGCTGTGTTTAATACTTTGGATTTTGTTGCACTACTGGCTAAATAGCAATTTTAATGAAGTCAGCATTTTTTGCTGTTTAATTTAATTAAAGTAACCAGCAGCAACATTGTAGGTCGGGTAATTAATTACAAGAGTTAATCAGTTATTGATTGTTAACATAGCTGACTGGCTGTTGAAAAACTGCTCTCCTGCTACGTGTCTTGAAACCAGTATTTGGTTGCACAAACTTGAATTTATAGTCATTCGTGAATGTCATCTTCCCTCGAGTAATGTTTCTAAGCAGATTTCTTCTATGTCAACAGCTGATATTTAATCTGACCTTTCATTCTTTCCTACTTGTGCTTCTGACCTAATCTCTCCCTGTCATCCATCCATCCATCCATCCATCCATCCATCCATCCATCCATCCATCCATCCATCCATCCATCCATCCATCCATCCATCAATCCATCCAGGTCCTAAGAGTCAGCTCGACCCCAGTGTGGGAGCAGTGGTGTGCCGGTCTCCCCTCAACGACCTGGGACAGTGTAGAAAAGGTTCTACCCTCTCCTTCACAGTTGCCTTCCAGATTGTCAGAACAGGACTTTTTGAGGTACCAAAGGAAACAATAATGTCATTTCTATCTTATGAGATAAAACTTCTTTCTTTCTTTCTTTCTTTCTTTCTTTCTTTCTTTCTTTCTTTCTTTCTTTCTTGGGTTCCTGATGTTAACCACTTATCTGAAGTAAAAACTTTCAAATGAACACGTAGAACCACAAAATAATCCTCTCAATTTTCAGTTCCTCAGATAAATGCATGGAGACTTGTGTTTGTTTTTGCAGCCTACACCAAAATAATTGGTGTGCATTGCTCATGGCTGGGACATTTTGGATTGACCAGAATTGGCTCTAGCAAGTAAATAGACTTGGCAGTCTGTGAGGCAGCTACTCATTATGAACTCAGAAGAAGCAGGCCAAGAGTAGGCATGAATATGCAAATTTTTAGATGGACAACTATTGTTTACTGAGTTTGTGTATAGACACTGGAAACATTCTTACTGGCTTGTGAAACTGGGAGGCCATCT
This sequence comes from Stegastes partitus, assembly GCF_000690725.1. NCBI lineage: Eukaryota > Metazoa > Chordata > Actinopteri > Pomacentridae > Stegastes > Stegastes partitus. Next base: position 396,719 of record NW_007578250.1, read on the forward strand.
AGTTGTGGGGGAGGCTAGAGAAATGGTAGCGCTTTAGTGGTTACAAAGCTTTATGTTACACCTTTCGAAACTATACAAGAACACTGTAAAAATGGATTTTCAACTCTATTGTATGTGTCTGCAGCAATTGTTGAAAAAAAAGAGAACTGCTACATACTATCTTGCATCTTGTCCATCTCTCTCCTCTTCCATGATAACACTGTAGTTGAGCCAGCATATGAAGCTAAAGCTGCAGTTTACAGCCTCTGTGTCCACTTCGCCCATGGAGCTTCAGTCATCACCGAGGAGTTCTCCATTATCATTCAGCCCAGTGCGACATGGCCTGAGCCGATCTCAAAGCTTTTCCCACCAACAACCTTCCAGGCCACGCTACTTCAGGTATGACGGATCAGTGTGGAGCAACTTGCTGCTTTTAATGTCTTTCTGTTAAGACAAGAAATAGTGCATGAAAGACACATGTAGACATACCTGATACAACTTTAAGCCAGTCTGAAACTGCAATTATAAGACACTAAAGTTTCGTTTTTAATGCTACATTAATACAATCATTCTAGATAGACTACTGGCTTCTGAATGGATATATATGATTTTTTTTCATCTATCGGAGAGTATAGCTGGCTGCAACTGCGTCAAAGTATTGTGTTAATCTAAGATACAGGGCTTGCACAGGACAGGAGAGGCATTTTCAGACAGTCCTATGCATTCCTGTCTAGCATAATGTTCATGACATGGTGTCTCTGCTGGCTCCAGATCCGGCGAAGCAGTGGAATGTCAGGCCATGACCCCACTTGGAGGATCTGTTCACAGAGCCCTCTTCTTGTCCAATGACCCCACCCTCATTCCACTGGAAAAAATAGCCAAGAGACAGTGTAAGGTGTTAGTGCTGGAACCAATCCAAGAGGCACACAGCAGGTAGGCAAACAGCTTTAATACTTGAACAGTGTCCCATGACACTATTTTAATAAAGTTTTGTTTTTGTCCGGATGTAAAGTTACAGTCTTCAGGAAATATGACAAAAATCTGCTGGGTCACAAATATACATACAGCAACTTAAAGTATAAGAAGAAAATGCAAAATATCACCTGCTGCTAAGAGACAATTGGTCAGGATGGTCAAGAGTTCATCAAGAAACACCAAAGAGCAGGTCTGCAATGAATTAGAAGCCACTGGAACATAGGTGTCAGCGTCCTTGGACGCAGAGGCTGCCATGCAAGAAGGAAGCCCTTTCTCTAGAAACGGCACCCCAAAGCTCGACTGAAGTTTGGTGCTGATCAAAGAAAAGTTCTGTGGTCAGATGTGTAGCACTTGTATAGAGTAAACTACTTTTTAGGAATAAAGTTGCACTCGTTTTTCAGGGCACAACCATATCTGAAAATCTGGAAATTGATATTGATTGAATATTATTAAAATTTAACAAATCTGCTTGTGCTGATCAATCCTATAATCAGAAGTTGTGAATTCTGATTTTATTGACCTCCAGTTCCCAAGCAAAGAAATACATGTTTGAGCTGGCAATAATTATACAAGCAAACTAAAGAACAAACTAATTAATTAACTGTGATCATCACTGGAGGCAGCAATCAATTATGAATCACTTTGGTACTGAAGCGACTTGTAATTTCTAAATTCACCCATTTAGCAGAGGGAAAGTTATGCTTACATATTGAGGCTACAGGATCAGCGTTCAACATCAGTAGGAGAGAGAGAGGCTGCAGCAGGGTGTGGCAAGGAAGTTCTGCTGGATTACTTGATTCCGGAATGCAGAGACAGGACGGCACATTTGCATTGTTGTGTTGGAAATGTGTCCTGGAGCAAATACACAGAACGGCAAAGCTCATGGTCACAAAGAAAAGTTTAAGAAAGACTATCAAAGTAGAAACAAAAATATATAAAACCCATCATGAAGGAACAAGTAGCCCACATTTTTATCAGTGGAAATGCTCCCAAAAACAGTGAAAAAGCCTCAATTTTGGCAAAACAAAGAAAATTGACTTTTTTAAACACACAAAGTTCTTTGGAGCCAAATTCATATGAGCATCTAGCCAATCATGGATGTGCTCATCCCAAGCGGTCGTCTTGAAACTCACTGTCTGTCAGAGGCCAAACTTATACTTATAATACAAAACATGTAGACATGCATAGAAACTATAGAATTTCCAGATACATTATAGCAACCTTCTTCTATATCCAAGAGTACAAGCATATATATTCAACAACAAGAAAAATAAGAGATTAGAAGTATGCATGCCCATGATATTGCTTTTTACTGTCTACTTTTAAGGCACAGCATTTTTTATGTTTTTTCATTTGTTTTGTCTGAGCAATATCCTCACTCATATCCTTCGGGATTAATAAAGTTTTATCTCATTTTATCATATCTTATAAATCTCTCTTGTGTCTTTTATGGCTGCAACAGAGAGAAAGGAAGTGTTTGTATAGTGTCTGTGCATCCTCCACAAACACTTATCTCCAAGAGGGCCGTAAATGGTCATTTCAAACATCAGACTTCCATTGTTGTAATATCCCATTTGGATGAAAGTTTTGGGTTAGCTGTCTTCTCAAATTGTCCCCTACCAAAGTTACAGCTTTGAGAAAGGGTCTCTGAATTTTATTTGTGGTGTTTTGAAATTCATCCAACAATAAACTGTTCTGCTTCTTAGTATACTACAGATGAAACAAAAACAAGCTATTTGGCCACAATAACCAGCAATGTGTTTGGAGTGGAGAAGTTGAGACCTTTAACCTCAAGAACGCCGAACCTACCGTCAGGCATAGTGGTGGCAGTATTCTGCTCTGGGGTTGTTTTGCTGCCAGTGTAACTGGTGCTTTACACAAAGTAAATGCAATAATTAAAAAGGAGAATTACCTCCACATTCTTCAGAAAAAAACCTAAAATCATCAGTTGGGTTTTCCAACAAGACAAATGACCCCAAACACACTTCCAAAGTGGTAAATAAGGCTACAATTATGGTTTAAGACTGGTCTTCCCAAAGTCCTGCCTGAAACCCCATTAACAATCTGTGGACTGTGCTGAAGAAACAAGTCTGCGTCAGAAAGCCAACAAATTTATTTAAACTGCACCAATTGTGTCAAAAGAACTGGTCAAAGATCCAACCAAAAGCTTGCGGGAAACTTGTGGCTGGCTACCAAGAGAACCTAACTGAGGTGCAAGTGGTCAAAGGACATTCAACCAAACATTAAAATTGCTGTATGTATACTTTTGACCCTCTGGAGTTAGTCATATTTCCAAAAGAATTGTAATAATGGTAGTGGTGGCCAAAGAGGTAAGACGTTGGGCTACTGATTGGAAGGTTGGAGGTTTAGTGCTGCCATTGTTGGGCCCTTGACCAAGACCCTTAATCCTACCATGGCTCATCCTGCCTGCTCTGACCACAGCTGGGATATGTGAAAAGAGAATTTCACAATGCTGTAATGTATTTGTGACAATTAAGGCTCCTTCTTTTTCTTATAAATCTACAAAAGAACCCAAATCTATAATTGTTTGTTGTAACAAAGACACATATTTCAATCATTCCGTCATAAAAAATAAAGAGTTGTAGGAGTCAACTGTGTGTGATAATATACATGATTCTTTCAAGTGTGGACTGTATAGAATATTGTGGAGCACAATAGTATTTCATCTGTTAAACATGGGTTTTGCCTCTTCTCTCGGAGGGCTTAACAGGTTCAAACATCCTATCATTTATGCTCTGAACATGGCTAAACTCTTTTGAAAGTGCACGAGAACAAAGCCCTAGAAGATACATATACAAGGCTCGCCATGCAGCTGCACAATTATATTCACTATGGCTAACCAGGTGTGACTAGAGGCTATGAGCATTGCTTTCTTGTACGTTAGCTAACATAGCGGGTGTATTGCTGCTCTATACTTCTGATGTTCCACTGTGAGGTGGCTGGTGATAGCTTAGATGAGTATTTCTACTTTGGACAGTATTGCCTTATTGCTAGTCAGACTCCCTAATAGTACAGTGTGTACTCCTACTCTTAATGATCAACATCTTACACAAGTTTTTGATGAAAGGCTAGTGAGAGCAATTCTTTCAAGGAACTGTGCAACATGAGAACAAAACACCCAGTGACAGAGTTTGCACTTAACGACCGTAGAGCCAATCAGAAGATGTTGTTTGGTCCTTCTGCTTGTAACGAAGGGTATTTCAAATAACCGTCAGCACAGTGCAAGCCCTATTTAATGGATAAGGTCCCTCTTTAACACTGATGCGAAGAAACTGATCCTAAGAATATTTTTTAGAGTAAGGTCAGAACAAGAACTACACAGAACCGGTGCCTGTGTGTTACAAACTAGCTGATTGTGTACCCTGTTACAGTTCTGGTGATTCTTAACTGTTCTCACTCTGTTTCTCCTCTCAGATGGCCTGGAGTGGAGGCACATGCTAAGGATACAAACATTTAAGCCTTGTAGTTTTGCTTGGATGGCTTCTGAACCCAGAGCAGCCTTGGGTTCTATCCAGCCACCTCATCTTCTGCTTTAAAGAGGTACCTAAAAAGAAACAACATGCTGCAATCAACACCTGGATGGAGTCATCCAGTAATGGATGGAAACAAATGTAACTGACCCGAAAGGAGTGGTGCTGATGTCACATGGAGAGAGGACGGGAGGGAGGAGGGTGCTGAGAGGATACTGCAAGTTAGAAGTGATGAAAGAAAACCCCTCGTGGAGCAACACCATCTTCATTCTGTTGGTTCATCACTTAACTAGATGAGTTACCTCCACTCTTTCAGATCAGTGTTTTTAACCCAGTCTGCTTATATTTCAAAATTCCAATTTTCCTTATTGTACATTTCTTTCAAATGTTAATTCCTTTTTTAAGCTATGGTTTTGTTCAGGAAATTCCAGATTGCCTTTTTGTGTAAGGCCTAGTAGCCCAATTCAGCAGTGCCCTATATTTCTTATGGTAGAGTAGCAAGAGAAACCCCTACCAAGCTGTTGTTGTCGTCGGAACAAATGGTCCAAACTTTCACTGCTACACCTTTTCAGTAAATGAAATGCAGCATGCCAAATGAAAAGAGTCGGGGTTGTTGCAGGGTGTATTCTATAATTTGACAGAGCGAGGCTAGCAGCCAGTCTTGGTGCTATTCCAACTCGTTCTGTGCTAAACATGTAAATTGATATTGATCTGCTAAATGTGATTCTAGATGAGACTAATAGATAGCTCCCGTATGTAGGTCAGACGGCTAAAAGCTGGGACTGATGCTGCTCTGTATCCTAGGCGGGAAAGTTCCTGTTGTTTTTGTTTGTTTGCTTATTCTTTGCTCAAATAGAACACGTACCAGCTTAGATTTCATCAATATCAGTTTGTTCAGTTTTTTGTATATATGGGGTTTAATTTAATAAAAAATGTATTTGTTTTTGTTCTTTTGAACTGGACTGCAAACATTTTGTAGGTTTGCACTGGATGTCAGAGTTAATGAGCTGTTGTTGTGGCCTCTCCTATGAGGAAGTGGTTTCCATGTAGAGTTTATAATTAAAATGTGACAGAACTTGAATGTTGGTAAGACAGTAGACCGGCTGATATGGTTGAATCTAATTGTCCTAAAGCTCTTTATTTATTACTGTTGTTGAATTATTTCATTTACAGTTCTGTAGAATAAGCTTTTTAATTGATGTTTATGTCTTTTTGTTTGACCTTTCACATGCACTCCAAGGCCTGTCAGTACACCAGTTTGCTAGCAGCTTTTATATTGTAGTCTCCTCACTTTGTTGTTAAATAGCGCAAACTCCAGCTGTGCAGCATATATTAAAAAGTGGCTGAAAACAGTTTTAATGACGTTTATCTAGAGTGTAAGCCCTGTGTGTGTGAAAACCAGGCCCCATGCTCCATATGAATCCTGCTGCTGTTTGTGGCTGCAGGTATTTCAGTAGCTGGAAGCAACAGACTAAACTTAAGCTCCTGTTAATGTTTTGTGGGGGGAAAAATCAAATTACATTCATTATTGGTGAGTGTCATAAGTTTAAGCTGTTATTGTCTGTTTTTATTGCAGTAAGTTTTTATTTTTAAGGACATGTAAGTCTGACTTGAAAGAGCAAAATGAATGGGTAAGGTGTGTTTTAATTGTTGACAGACTGTGTGCTCTTTGTGTTGCTGTAATGTGATGTTGTAAATCACTGTACACAACTTGCAGTGTATGCCTTTCCATTAATGTGACTGGGTGAAGTTTAAAGTTATGCCACGTTGATAGTGATGCGGAACCATCACTAGGTCCAACCTGTCAAGAGTGTCGTCCCTACTTTTTACAGAAAATTTCTTTAGATGAGGTGGGCCTGTAGCTGTGGAGGTTAGATGTTCCACCTCCTTTATGTAAAGGGCTTACATAAGCAGCCTTCCAGACTCTAAGAAGTGTACCATGGAAAACCAAAAGGTTAAAAAAACAAGTTGTAGCTAACTACAATTGAAGTGACCAACATTCAAAAGAAGGGATGAAGACCATCCACACTAAGCAGACTCTTTGAATCTTTGACTGCCCTCTTGACAGAATCGATGTAGTTCAACCAAATTTGTTGGCTTTCTGACACAGACTTGTTTCTGGACACAGTCCACTGATTCTCGATGGGGTTTGAGTCAAGACTTTGGGAAGTCCAGTCTGAAACCTGGCTTCTAGTCTGATGTAGCTACTTTTTTACCACTTTGGATGTGTGCTTGGGGTCATTGTCTTGTTGGGGCACCCAACTGTGTCTAAGACCCAACCTGAAGAATGTGGAGATAATCCCTTTTTCATTATTCCGTTCCACTGGCAGCAAAGCAGCTAGAGAGCATAATACTACCACCACCATGCTGTGACAGTAGGTTTGGTGTTCTTGGAGTTAAAGGCCTCACCTTTTCACCTCCAAACATATTGCTGGTCACTGGGGCCATTTTTTTGTGTGTGTCATTCCACCCCAAAACCTTCTAGAAGACCATATTTTTTCTGTTTGATCCCCAACAAACATCAGCTGGGCTTCAAGGTGGTGTTCTGGAGGTAGGGCTTCCTTCTTGCATGGCAGCGTCTCAGCCTATGAAGATGTAAAACAACTTCTAATTCATTAAAGACCTGCTTTTTGATGATTCTTGATTGACTCTTGACAATTCTGACAAATTGTTTATCAGCAGCATGTGACAGCTGGCATTTTCTTCCTGATTCTGGCAGTGACACAACTGCCATGCACTTTATACTTACAGTAGTTTGTACAGTTGAGTTTGGGATCTGAAGCATCTTTGAAAGGACTCCAAGTGACTTTCCTAATTTGTTAAAGTCAATGAATTGCTTCCTCAGATCCATACTTGGCTCTTTAGACTTTCCCATTGTAGTGTTTGTGGCAGACTCTAATGAGTTTAACAAATGGGCCCTATTTGAATTTGCTCAGCATCTGTAGTCAGTTTTAATCACTCACAAAGCGGCAAGAGGTAATGCCACTAAGAAAATGTGATTAACCCAACTTTCTACATCACCAAAACTGATACTTCAAGTTATTGTATGTATTTTTTGAGCCATCAGATTTTGTCATATTTCCAGAATACCTGTAATAAATCTATGAAAGAACCAAAAGGCATGATTGGTTTTTTTTTTGTGACAAAGATGCATGTGTTCCAATCATTCCATCAGGCAAAATGAAGAGTTCTAAGAGTCACTGGAAACTTAAGACCGCCATGATATACATGGTCTTTACAAGTATGAGTAAACGACTATGTTTGTATCTGAGTTGGCTAAAAGTAAGCCACTGACCAGGATCCCATGTACATCTGGTAAGAACCCTCTTTCTTTAAGTAGAAGGTAAATTTTTGTCGAGGAACCAGTGACTTCATTTGCTTGGTGTTCTTTAGTTTTTGCATGGTTTTCCATTCCTGGTTTAAATGACCTGCAAATTTGTCCAGAACTAGTACAACATCCATGATAAGAACAGTATCAAGATTTTCACTTAGTAAAAGTTCACTGAAAAAGGTCTGGTCATTGTAGTGCTGGAAATGATGGATAGTCACATGAGTGTTCAGAACTTTATCACTTTCTAATGAAAATCACTTGACAATGATCAGAGTCATTCTCAAATACTCAAGAAACAATGATTATTTCTGTCAGTTCATTCAAATTAAATCAAACAATTATGATTTTGATGTTTCAATGTTTAGCCTGGTAGGGTCTATAATTCATTTTAAGAGATTTAAATTACTGGCTTCTGCCAATTTGAATTAAATTAAAAGTAGTCACTAAATTCCAATAATAAACTTGAAGATTTTAAAAGGAGATAAAGATCAGCTGAAACACCAACAACAGAGGAGCAACAGGAGGACTGAACACTACAATCACAGGAACAGATTTGAGCAGTATGCATTTTAAATTCTGTGCATATCTTTGACATATAAATGTATTAAAACCCATACTCAAAAAAATAGAACCTGGCGTATATGACTACTCTTCCACCTCTTGAATTCCTGTCCATTCTGAAGAGGTTGTAATTATCTAATGCACTTTCCAAATTGTTCGCTGTACATCTCAGCCAAGTTTCATCAACATTTTCAAATAATGATCTGCTGTGATATTATGATTTTTAGCTGCTCTATCATGTCCTGTTGCATAGTGTGCCATATGTTTATATGAATAACACATAAACCTTGCCTGTTTTTAAAAACGGAATAGTTCAAATTACAGTCAAGAGCAGATACCTTGATGGTATTCAATGATCTGAGCCTGAATATGAGGTGGAACTCTCTTGATACGAACTGAAACCAAGGAAACACTGTGGGACCGGTTGGCACAAGGCCAAGTGATGGGCATGTGATAATGATATGGACACTGGAGAATGTGGACAGGTGGGTATGGTAACATGTGAATGACCTAGTTCTAATAGCAGTGTCACAGTCCTACATTGACCCACATTGACTCGTGGCTCACATTACGCCTCTCCGCCACGCTCCATGGTCTACGGACACAGTCAGAGCCTTCCTATTCCAGGCGGCTAGTTTCTACGTTTACATTTTGCCTGCA
>NW_007578251.1:0-34123 GCF_000690725.1 Stegastes partitus
TGTTACAGATCCGCCTGTTTGCTATTGCTGAAGTTCCTCTATGCAGGTTTTAGGTGTATTTGCAGCAACATATTTTCAGCTTGACTCACATACACATATATACAAAGTACCAGATGACATCAGATTTTTACAAATGGAAAAGTTACTGGAAAGCCGATGGACTTTTAAAAGTCAGCAAACTACCACTGATTCATCCAAGATTTTTCTATAAGTTCTTTTTCTGTGGTGTCACGTCCTGCATGTACTTCACATTCACTTTTAATGTGATTCCAGTGGCGCTACTGTGAAAAAAGGTGTAGTTAACATTGCCTTGACATATTTTCTTCTAAATCAATACTGTTGTGACATTGATGGGGTTCACAACTATTCTTTTATTTTCGTGTGTAATTTCAGTAAGATCGACCAGACTGGCAGCTCCTAATATTACAAAAGACGTATGAAACTTTGCGTCCTCAGATGCACCGTCCACAGATCCCCATTTATCGCTTCACTTCAGTCTGTCAGAGTCTCCTCTGTTCACAGCATAACCAGTCTGAACTCTGTGTGTTGCATGTAACAATTAGACGGTGCTTTTTCCGCTAATTAAAGTTGACAGCAGCACCTGTATCCATGGTAACTTCAACCCCAAAAAGCTTAGATGGCATAAAAATTCCAAATGCATTACATAAATTAAATTTCACTGATAAACACCAGAATAAAATCCTTTGTCTTGATTAAAAAAACAACAAACAAAAGTCAAATGATTTGAACAAACACAGACAAACACTTTCAATTCTGTGTTGTACATTTTAAAAAGTTGGAGGTATAAAATAGAAGCTGTCCACCGTGTTTATTTACTTTCTACAGCCGCTTCTGCTAAACTCTAAAATGTCTGAACCATGAGTAAAACTCAACAAATGTTCTGCTGTTGGCTGCAAGAGTGAACTCAACAGTCTTCATGCACTACCGGCATCTGAGGAACTGAACACCCAGTAGATTACTGGGATTGTTGATGTTAATGTCCCCACAACACTAGGAGAATCCTTAGTGGCTAATATTAGCGTTGATGGTGTGTCCACAGGTCAGAGCTCTGTGGAAACATTAATTAAAACTAATTAAAACCCGTAAACAGGAACTGGGTGTCTTACTGTGTTAACATGTTCAACCTAAACTCAGCTGCTGTTTCCATCTGTTAGCTTCTCTCCTGCTCACTGTGCTCACTTAAACTGCATTTTAAAACAGCTGAGCTCAATAAAGCTGCTCTCATTTACACATGTTTCTGCTTCTGCTGTCAGACAAAAGAACAAGGATGACACAGAGACTGAAACTCATTAAGACAATATAATTACCTGCAGTCGCTTCATTTCCAAGCTGCGAAAACACTAATTTTAAAACGTCAGCTACAAACTCACCAAACACAGAAGTTAAAAAAAATGACTGTGCTGAGAATTTCACTTTTTTCACTTTTTCAAGTAAAATCTCTTCATAGATAAAGTCCAGCTGCTCGAACACACTCATTCATCTGTCAATCACAGCCGCAGAGACGGTCTTCTTCCTGAAGGGGGCGGGGCTAGTAGTAGCTCAGCTGAATTTAAAGCGACAGACACTGAAACTAAAACCAGAAGTTGTACAGCCATGGAGGAATGAACCGCCGTTGTGGTATTTTGAGGTGAAATTTTAAAATCATACTGTAAAGACTTTCATTGTTTGATGAAAAGGGCCAAAATACGGACCTTTAATATGGACTGAAGCTAAAGTTTTCTTGAGTAGGGGCACTCTTAGCCAGAATTTGTTTGTTCTAAAAGATTCTGAGAAGGTTCTTGTAATGATTTCAGCAAGAATGTTTTTCTTAAATGCAAGATAAAGTTCTCTAAAGTCATTTTTCCTAAATTGTTTTCCAAATGTCGTATTTAGAATGTACTTCCTTTGATATCATGGAACAGTGTGAGAATGTTTTGCGGAAGAACGCTCTATAACGTGTTCCTCAACAATGTCCCAAAAACATGCCGGCAAAATGTTCCCATTACAGGAACTTTCTATGAGAAACATTCTATTGTTGACATTTTAAAGACATTTTACTTATGTTGGTTCCAGAATGTGCTTCCTAACAACATCCTGCAAACATCCTCTGAATGTTGCAATTAAAACCTTATCAACATTTAACCTTATAGGAACAACATTTGAAGTAACATTCTTCGAACCTTACGATAAAATGTTTGCTCCAAAACATTTTTTAGAACTTGCAGATAACTTTGTGGGAGCAGTCCTGTCATAAAATACCTGTTGATTTTAACAGCGCTCAGCTTTCTGTCACTTCATTAATTCCAAAGATCCTGAGAAGCTCTTCAGGCTGTGTGAGCCCGTTAAATGCAGCACAGCTCTGGTATCTAAACCTCAGAACAATAAACAGGCTGATTAATAATGTAACGAGTGATTAGGACCCAAACCGTTCTAATGGTGCATTTTTAATCGTGTCCTTTTTAATTAGGAACAGGCGTGAGAGCAGAATGCTATCAGCTTCTCCCCTCCGCACATTCATAATTCATCCGACGCTCGACCTTTGTTCGGGAGGCAACGGAAGATCGGAGGAGTCGATAACGAAGGACAAAGCAGTGATCTGACTCCGGCAGCAGCAGCAGCAATGGCAAGGGGAACTGGGAAAGAAAGGAATTAAAAAAATACCTTTTTCCTTGTCACCATCTTTTTCCACATTAAGAAAAAAATGCAGCTAATCTGAAGCCCTGGTGATGTATATTTAAATAGATTCATCTCATCTTTCATCTCAATTGCTGGCAGCTCATTAGAGAGAAACACTAAGTTATCACGCAGCTTTTTCGTTTTCACACTTTTAAGGTCATCAGTCTTCTAAATCTCTGTAAAGTAATGACTTTTTTGTCACTTCCATTCAATCTGCTGCCTTGGTCTGGACTGAAATATCTCAACATCCCAGGATGCCTCTTCACATTAGGTCAGGTTGTCACATTTTTACTAAATCTGCCTCGAACACTTGTTAGGTGGAACGTCCAGCTCAGCTTCGAAGCAATAAGAAAAATGAGCTCAGAGGGAAGAAAAAAAATCTATTCACCTCATTTGCAACTGGGTCTGCAACTTGAAGGTAATGCGGAGGTGCCCTAAATCTGCATGTTGTCTAACAGGCAGCAGGGAGCGACTCCGAGTTGCAGAAAGAGGTTGATTATATCAACGTCTATGAGAAAAAAAATCTACTTCTCACTCAATTTGTTACCTCAGTAAACATTTTTCTACTAAGTTTATGGTCTAATTTGTTAGTTATGAGAAACTGAATGATGTTCATTTTGTAAATTACAGGTCCTTTTAGAGGAAATATTCCTTTTTGGTTGCTTGATATGTCCGGTTCTAAAAGACCAAGATGGCAATGGCTAAGTAGGCCTGAAAACTGCAGACCACAAGCCAACAGGTGACGTCACGGCAGCTAAATCCATCTTTTATCTCATGTTTGTGGTTCCAAACTGCCTCAAGATGCAATGTGAGCACAACAACATGGGTTTCTGTGGACAAGCAGCTGAAGTTTAACACACACAGTGTAAAAATGAACAGTAAAGCTCACTGCTGCTGGAGCGCTGCGGTGATAATGTGTTGCCTGGATGTATTTTGTTGTGCAGAGTATTCCAATGCAATCAAGGATTTAATGCACAGAGGGATGATTTGGGCGTGAAGCTGAAATCATTTGGAGAAAAATATGAGCAGATTTTCCAGATTTTAGACTTCAAACAAACACACAGTCAAAGAAATGTAGAAGTGAAGGGCATCGGAGGGGAATAAAACAAGGAACTTCTCTGCAAAGTTTGGACAGCTGAGTCACAGCCGAGACACAAATCAATGTGTGCTCTGCTGCTGACTGACAACATGTTATTAAAATCAAATCAAATGCATGCAACCAAAAAAAAAAAAAAAAAAAAAGAAAAAAGAAGCTGTATGGCTCAACAAAGATTTCCGGCTGAATGAACCACCCAGCCGATTTCTCTCCTTCTGTCTCTCAACAGTCTTTGAAGAGCAATTATGCAGCCTTTTCTTTTGTGTACAGACGGCAAAACCGAGGCTCCGGGAACGAACTCTAATGAACGCAGGGGACTAATTTTGCAGCAGGTCGGTGGTAAAAAACGAGGTGAAGATGTCTGCGAAGAGGAAATGCTTCATAAAAACTCTAAATATTGAACTCCACAGTCACTGCTCAGATGTTGCCTGTCATTGCCCGAATGCTGCACTGAAAAAATGCATCTTTTTACTTATGAGCGGCTGCAGGTATTCTAATCTATTAGACATTTGTGTGAAATTTTGTCATAATTACCCTAAAATCTAGTTCTGTTCATACTTGAGTTCAAGTGGAATCTTGGTGCCGAATTTGTAGAAATTTCCTCCAAGACATGTCGCATTTACAAGACAGATGAAGGGACAACCCCAAAATGTCTCAAATTAACAGCAAATCCTGACCTGAAATGTGCTAGTCCTTACTGCACAAAATTTTTCAGCATGAAGTTTGCTGCTTGGAGGTTAGTGTTGCTGTTTAAGAGGATTTTAAGAACGGTTTCATGCAGATATCAGAGGATGGAATAATTTGGGAAGTGTACCCAGAAATGGTAGACTAACACCCTGAGTCTACATCCGGTGGGTCAAACTGTGAGCCGCCTTTTCAGTGATGTTACCCACATTTCAAACAAAATGTACAATGCTGTAGGTGGAAAAAATGTAGATCAAACTCACAATAAATGATAATTGTCCTTAGGATTCGGTTGATTTTCTACCTTTCCAACTGGTAAAAGTTGAGTTGAATAGGCTTGAAATTGATCTTTGATTGTATTACAAAAAACTGGAAAAGGTTAACTTCGGGGCAGATAGAGGTACTATTTAATTGATCCATCACAGCCTGATTCTTTATGAACATTTACTGTCACACAAGTATCAAACAGGGAGAGCACGACTTTTAGCACAACACTTGGGATGCAAATCTTGAGTTGTGTGGTGGATTCCAGTTTGTCTTCACTACATGAGCTCTGGTTGGATGTCATTAACCTCCACAGAAGTCTTTGTCATGGTGCCTGTTGCTAGCTAAACTCCCACAATGCTCTCTGCTTGCGAACATGAACTGTCTGTAGTCTGAGTGACGTCTCCTCTGTTCTCTACAGCACTAAACTGTAAGAGGCTCCACCTGGTGGAACAACCAGGTACTACAGCTGATCTATGATACATTTACTGACATCACGTTAGAGAATACAGGTTTTCTCCATCTGTTGGAGCTTGTGGAGCCACGGGACATCCTACCCTCTAACACTACATTTAAACTCTATATTCCAGACAGTGTCCTACCGCAGCTTTATAACAAGGTTCCTGAACATCTGCAGACCATTAAGGAACAGACTGGATGCAGAAATGCTTTTTTTTCTTATTGCATTGTAAAACTATTCAATAGTCAAGCATATTGGACTGATTTTTAATAACTTTAATGCCCTTAAAATTACTTAGATGACTTAAGATCTTAAGAGAGACATCTTGACAGATGATAATCCCCTGCAATCTTTTTTTTTCTTTTTCGAAATAAATAAAGTTTCACTCAAATGACAACACTGATGGAGACACAACTGAGTCTTCTTAGATCTGCAATAAAATGTGAGTCTAATAGTAAGTACTGCAACACTAAGTAAACAAACTACAACGGTGTTCACTTTTTCATATATCTCTGGCCGATGACATGTTTCTCTCTGTGGACACCTTCAGACCGTCACCCTGAGGATAAATTGTAAAAGTGTAACTGGGTTTTTCCACAGACCTCGTTGTCACGGTCCTTCTCCAGGAAGTGTCGGGCCACATGGCTCGGTAGGATGTTCCTCAGCATGTTCTCATTGTGTTCTCGCAACTCCTTCATCTCGTTGATCTCCTCTTTGGCCTGGACGCGCCACAGGAAGTCCAGCCGAGCCGTGTACTCCAGCTGAAGATGGAAAAAACACAAAAAATAAACATGAATTAAACAGCTATTGACCAACATGAACATCATTTTTCTGTCTCTTCCCTCAGTTTCAAACAAGAAGTTTAAAATCAGTAACTTACAGTGTTAGATGTGCGACTTTGTGTTTTTTCATTCAAAGATATACAAAGTTCTTTGAGCGATTTAATGAGTCATTTGAATAAGTTAGTTTTAGGGTTTTGATGTTTGCAGTTATACTCTACGTTTGGATGAAATACATTTATTTGGGTGTGATTTTCTGTAATTTGTGCACCTATGAACTCAAACATCAAATCAGAACTTAAAATGCAACTGTTTTTTTGCATTTTGGTGTTTCGTCCACATGCAGTTTTAGGCCACTGAAAACCTTTTGGAAAACTCATTCCGGGGTGTTTTTCAGCACTGATTAGTTGCTAGAATGATTAAAGCAATCTGTGCTGATGTTTTCCTGATAACTGTCCTCTTATAGTCATGCAATTAATTAAATCCAGTCTTTAACAGTGAAGGAACACTGAAACACTGTGATGCTCTTTTAACATCTGAAAATCTTGAAGGAGGAGATTGGGGTGGATGGTTGGACACACTGGAACATTCAGCTGGCTGAAAGTCTGCTAGTAGTCAGTGCTGAGTTTATTATTTCCTGCTCCCTCTTCAGACATTATTCTAATTACTAAAAATGTATTTCCGTGTATCGAAATGACATATTTAGAAGGTTTTATTTCCATGAAAATAATCATGTCTAGCTTCAGAATGGCTTAGGTGGAACTGTACACCATTTGTTGGTTACGTATGAAATCCTGGAGATCTGAATCTGTGTTTTTGAGACTAAAACAAACAAACAACCAAACAAAAAAAATAAAGAATTTCCTTCAGTGTTAATATATTTTATCTTATCTTTCTGCTAATTTCACTTATGCTGCTTTTCCTGCACATAAAAAACCACTATATTGACAAGTTAACTATAATCACATAATCTTTCCCTAAATAGGTTCAGTTCCTCTAAACTTTACCAAACATTAACCATCGAGGCAAAATATTTGAGAATACAAATCTATGTATATATAAATATATATTTATATGATTTTTCAGCTTGTTGTTGTGGGTCTGCAGGTGTAGCGGAGACATCAGATCTAAATGCTGGTTGTGCCTCAGGCAAACAATTTATTGTTCCCAGCAGACAGAAACTATCTGAAGTCATAATCTGCTGCTGGATAACAAGTAAAAAGTGATTCTTTTCTCTGCGGTGCTACGTGTCGGGAACACAGTGTGACCAAACCACAGAGCGAGTGTTTTAGTCTGGAAAGGAGGAAAAGCTTATATGAGGACACCGCTATGGAAATCAGATTTGTGATTTGATGAGAACTTTTAGGAACAAGATGAAACCAGCTGATAGTAGAAGTTAAACAATCGTAAATAACCTTTTTTTTCTGAATTGCTAGAAGTTATCTTCCACAGTTAGAAAACTTTAGCTTTTTTTAGCATGAAAGATGTGAGTATTTGGCTTTCTGTGATCGCCTCCCTGGTTTGAAGTGGGAGGTTGTTAAACCAGATGAAAACACACTATGCGAAAGAAGCAGAAATTTTGAGTCAAAAAAATAATAAACAGCAAAGTTCACTTCTGAAGTTTGGTCATACATATTTAATATTATAGAGAAATACAATATTTTTTTTTTTGGGTCAAAACAAGCCAATAAATCTAAGAAATCAGCAGGTACTCGTCTTGACCCTGTTAACTCTGCCTGAGATGGTGACTGGAGATTTATTCTTTACACAAACAAACTAAAACAGTTCATCATTATTTTGGTGCAACTTTTGAAGCATCTCTTCCCCCTTTTCAGACCTAAGCACAAACACAAGCCTTTGTTAATCACGTCACTATTAAAAAAAAAAAAAAAAAGTTTACAGGAAAATCTGTTGTTCAAATCATTCAGATGATGAAAAAGTCGAGCTGCAGTTCTGGAACAAACAGCTAAATTAAAAAATCTGTTAAAGGCCGGATCAATTATGTAACACGACAGAATGCGATCAATCTGAAGGATTCTGATACGCAGCACAAATTGCTTTTTTGAATGAGCAATTAATACAAAGTCATTTGAATACATTAGAGCCCGACAAAAGTCGTCTCTGTTCGGCTCGTACTGCAGAGCAGGAAATA
Organism: Stegastes partitus; assembly: GCF_000690725.1. NCBI lineage: Eukaryota > Metazoa > Chordata > Actinopteri > Pomacentridae > Stegastes > Stegastes partitus. Next base: position 8,112 of record NW_007578251.1, read on the forward strand.
AAAAATCACCCCCGATATTGGAAATTAATTTGGAGGGCAGCAGATAAGCCTGGGAGGATTTAAGAGACTCTCTCTCGGCGGAAACAGTTTTGTGATTAATCGTGGTATCAATTAGTCGCTTAATCATAAGAGTGAGTGCAAAACCTTCACTCTCATTTTCTGTTTTTCTAATCTAGAATGCAAACTCTGCTCAGACGTTAACCAGCATGACCTCCGCGGTTCACAGATATTAATCCTCAGAGAGGAACAGAAAATAAACCCACTCCTAATAAGAATTTTAGTTAATATTAGAGCTGCTGTCTCCTCACACAGTGTAGAGAAATCTACATCTGACAGCCAGAGTTCAAAGAAGAAGATTTTAAAGACAGAGCAGATTTAGACCAAAAAAAAAAAAAGACATTTTTGGAGACTTTGCTTTTCTTTCACTACACATCGAAAAGAAATATTCTGCTTTTTGCTCCACTGCATTTATCTGACAGCTGCTTGTTACTCTGAACATTTTACATTAAATTTGCATTTCAGACAATCTGAGAACATTTCTAGGATGTGCATGAAATCCTTCAACCGATATAGAAGAACTGACAACTGGGGATACTTATGATTATATTTGGTGCCTTTTTCAAGATTACAATTAAACCTAAAGCAGTTTTTCTTGATCCTGTCTCATTTTTTTCCACTGTTCTATTCATTTATTTATTTTTTTACTGCAGTCTAAAGTCCTGAACCTCTGTGGAAACAGAACAACCATGAAGAACGAGAGAGAACTCAGAAATGTCTTCTGTGCAGAATGACACAATTAGAAAAACACAAATCAGAAAAAAGACAGATTCATTTCTTTGTATTTCACAGAAAAAGTGTGTCTACAGATTTTTACCAGAAATGGAAAGATGCGACAGATATGAACCTATCTACATTTTTAATTTGTGTCCATACCTGCCTCCTCTCTGGTCCTCTCTGTAAACACTGCCTGCAGTTCAGCCAAAAAGTCCCTCAATTTTTGTTTTATGTTTCAGTCATTCATAAAACACAAGAACAGACATTCATGTACGTTTTTTTTTTCTTTACAGGATTTGGTGCAAACATTTTATTTTTGGCAATTTTTTGAATGCGAAATGTACAATAGAGTGACTTTGATAAAACATCACAATTTTCAGCTTAGATTTAGTCAATTTTCCCGACAGAACAGTGCGTCACATGTGATACCTTCAAGGACTGTTGGAATATGCAGTTTCTGGCTTTGATTGTGTTATTTTGGGGTTTTATATTTGTGGCAGTCAAATCAGAGGAATCTAAGTCCAACATTTAGTCTTCTTTTAGCTCTGTTTGGGTCTCCTCCGACTCCCGTGGAAAATATTTAACTGTTTATGATCCACTTTGTTCCGTAGCTATTTTCAAACTGTGTTGGTTAATCAAGGTTTACTTCTTGGTGTCAATATGTGATTCAGAAGGTACCAGTTATCACTTCACAATACATGCTGATGTAATTTTCACAATTACTTATTGTTGTTTAAATAAGTAACAAATAAAATAGAATTCCAATGTATTGTTTATGATTACACTCAAATTGTAAGTAACTTTATCTTTTCATACATAACAAATTATGTATTATATTAAATCTTCTCATTTTCCCAACAGATGAAATCTTTTAACTATAATTTCATAAACTTTGTTTTAAGTTTGGGGGAAATCATTCTATCTTTTCACAGTAGCTCATTAATTTGTGGGTGTTACAGAACATCCATAGCAGCATTTTATTGAGCTCGACAATGAATTCAAAAACAGAATTAAAGATTTTCAAAGTGAGGAGGTCGGGGTGGATGGTTGGGCTCACAAACCTCTGGTGATCTCGACTTTGGAAACAACAGATTGCATCCTGCCTTCTCCAAATGTTAACTTTTTTCATGACCAGCGTCCTTCTCCAAACTTAACTAAATTAAAACACTGATCAAAGCTCTTTTACTAACATATGAGTTGTTTTGGAAAAGAGGCTCTGTTTGGATCAAGTTAAATTATGTAACAAACATGATTATATGTTACATTACTTTACTAAATCAAATGATTAGATTTCTTTTTTATGTAACTGCTACCGTTAGATAACAACTTTGATGAATCAACGGCTCTTAAAATGATTTGTGTTCACTTTGCCCGATAATATAATTAAAGCTCATCTGGCTTCAGCGCTCCGTCACCATTAGTTTATTACGCTAAAGGCCCCAGGCTTAGTTTCCTCTGCTGCAAAGATCAACTTCATAAAGCAGAAAACATACAATAAATGTCAACGAACTGCTTATCTCAATACATTAACTTGTGTTACTTACAGTTAAATGCACACTATTACAGTTATGTAAGATTAAGTCGTATTTGTATTCTTGATCAAAGCTTTTTCTGACCTCAAATAATAACCGGCTTCGACAAATGAAGAGAAAATGTGTTAAAATGCTTTGTGGTTCATTATTAAGACATCACACACATTTTACAAGCGCCGAATGAGAGCAAGATTGTCGTCATCAAAGAGGCCGTACAGAAGAATAAAAGACAGAAACAGTCCACTCCATCGTTCAGCTCTTCTTCATGGCACAATAAAATCAATTAAGTGTCTCTTGTGAAAGAAGCACTTTCTAATGTTTTAACAGCCTCCGTGTTCGTGCTTTAAAAAAAATAAAAATTTATCAATAATGGCCAATGACGGTGCTGCGACTTCTCAGATACAAAAGGACTGAAAAGGCCTTGTTCTGACTCTGAAGCCCGATGATGCTTCATTATATCGTTTTTAGTATCCTGATATGTTTCCTCTGTTTTACTTCATCACTTCACGTTTCTGTTGGATTTTAAATCCAAACTGAAAACCCACCCGGCTCTGAAAATGTGAGATTTCTGATTACTTTTTGCGTAGAATTAAGAGGCCTGAAATCGTGTCTAGAAGATGATCCTGGTATCGAATGTTGGTAAAATAAATAAATAAAATCTTTTCATTGTCTATAACTAGTTCTGACAAACCACCATCACACATGCTGATATGAGCCTTGAAAGTTTACCCAGAATGCACGTTTTAAAGCTTTCTCTGGTGAATTATCAGAAAACAGAAACACATCCAGGGCACCAATGATTGTTTCTATCACTCTATGTCATAGACATTAAACTACTGCAGTTTTACTCTTCAGACTATCATCACAACATCCAGGATTATATAAACCTGTACAGGCTCAACAGTGGTCCAAACGGACTTAAAACAGCTCAAAACAAACCAATATCTGTTCAGAATGACTTAAGAAGTCCAGAATGACTTGAATTGCTCAAAATTATAGAAACCAGATTTAGTCTTTAGACTGTGACACCTGCATGGATGTAAAACTGATCTGGTTTCAGTTTTCACCAGAACATAAATGTGTTTTTCCTCCTAAAATGTCATGTGTCTATCTGCTGTACTGATGAAGTTCTGAGGCTCAGAAATGATGGAAAAAGTCCATTAAAGTGACAAATGTGGACCCTCCTCTATGGACTTCAAGGACCTGGAACTCTGGAAATGTTCATAGTATGAAGGTAGAACTCTGCTTCATTAAATAAAGTTACTGTAGATAAAGAATCAACTGATTCTGAGGAGGTCTGGTGGGAAAAAAAAAAATTATATTTACATTTTTTATTTGCTTTCCCACTTGTCTCCTATTTTCTCTGTGTAAACACAGCCTGCAGTTCAACCAAAAACTCGCTGACTTTTTGTCACAGCTGTTGGTCACAGCTGAGTCACTAATGGCTTCATGATTGTACAGAGGAGTGAAGAGTTTTTTGGTTTTTCACAGAATCTTATCAATAGAAACGGTTGATTTTGACAAATTTTTAAATGCGACATCCAGATTATTTTGACCAAACATCATCCTGTATTTGGTCAAGTTTTGCACATTTTTATTCACATTACGTAAGTTTCTGCCTTTTTTTTGTCAAGTCAACATGCCTTTCTTAGGGTTTCAGAGGTTTAACCGTCATTCAGACATTATGGCTTTGATTAAAACTCTAATAATGCTGATGGAACATTTCCGTAAAAACGCATTAGTAAATGCAACAAAGAAACGGAATATGATTATCATCTTTAGTAGAAAGGAACACATTGTAGTGCCTTTTTATTACACATTACTATTATTTAGCAAGGATCATTTTTAAAGAATTTGCAGAAAACACCAAACCAGTTGCAGGGATCATCAAATTATGTCATTGCACTCTAAAAATTAACAAGCCAGATCATGTTTTGCTCGGAGCTAACAGCGTGTTTCCTGACAAACAGCCTCTCGGTGTTACAAACCTCCCGCCGGCTGCAGTCATTTTCTCTGCTTTGCCAAACAAGTGGTCGAACTGACCCAGAGAAAATCAATATGCCACTGGATGACTTCAAATGCAGCTGCTTTTTCTACTTTCATGAGACCACAAAAGACCTTCAATTATGGCGTTTCCCCTCCGTCTCGGACCGACGCCGAGCTGCTGAGCCGGCTGATCAAAGGTTGCCATAGAGAGAGCATGAAAGCAGCACGGTTTCCTTCAGGCGGCCGCTGACTGCGAATGCATCTTTATAAAACGGCTTGTATAATGTTTCAGATGTGGTTTCTGCCTGTATCTGCAGACGAAACACTCAGGTCACACATTACACAGCAATAAAACCTGACAGCATGTTTGGTTTTCAGTCTTTGTGTTGCACAAATAGTTGCACCTATTTGTGGCAGCTTGTATGCATACTGAGAAGCCAAGGGGTTTCCTCTTCTTACAGTTTTCCATTTAAGGCACAGAACTCACTAGAGAGTGATTTACCTTCTTTCTCACTCTTATATTGATCTGACAAAAGTTAGATTAATCCCAACCGCCACGTTTGCTGATACACTATGTGTCCTTGTAGACGCTTCTGGTTTTGGCTGCTCAGCTTTTAAGTCACATCTTTATCTGCTTTTGGGATTCCAGTTCCAAAACGGTGAACATGACAGCATTTAGAGTTGAAAACACACATAAAGAAACTGAGAATAACTATTTCAGCAGGAGATCTGATGCATTTTTAAGTATTTGCTGCTCAAGGTCGTCGCCAAAGGTCGCAGCCAAAAACCCTCTTTATTTTTGGTACATGACTGTTAATGGCTTGACAGTTGCACCAAGGAATATAGACTTTTTGTTTTTGTTTTTTGTTTTGTACAGAATCTGGTTAGACCTAATTAGTTAATATGGTAAATTTCTACATAAACCGTGTTGGATCAAATGATTCTGATGAAATACCACAATTTGAAACTTAAATTTGGCTACTGTCAGGATTTCTGCCCCAGCACCTGACAAACCATAACCAATCTCCTCTCAATGAAACTCTGGGGCTGTGTCCAAAATCACTTGCTATACCCTATATCAGGGCTGGACAATCCTGGTCCTCGAGGGCCACAGTCCTGCATGCTTTAGATGTTTCTCTCTTTCAACACACCTGATTCAAATGATCAGCTCATCATCAAGCTCTGCAGAAGCCTGATAACGATCATGCATTGCGCGAAAGAACATTTTCGAAAGAGACGAAGTTTGAAAACTTGTCATTAAAACATAATGAAGTAATTTCCCTATTAGCTTGTACTGCTAATTTCAGTTTTACCCATGTCATAGCCATGTAACAAACTGTGAGTTTGATGTGCTTGCACTACGCTGCTACAGCTCAAATGTGGTTAGCAAGCGACTTAGTAATAGCTTGAGTAGTGTCCGATATGCTACTTTGCAAAGGTGCTCCCTACATAGTTCACTACATAGCTAGGGAGTGAGTGGAGGGTTTGTTGTTTCTCTTCCATTGCTAATTCAGTCAGTTTAGTGTACACTCTGTTTACTCTGTAGCCTTGTCATGCTGAGTTTTGTTCAGCTGTTTGCAGTTCAGCCAATCATGTTTTAGTTCCATGTATTTAGTGTGTTTCCTTTGTCTCCTGAGTTTTATGTTTTCAGTGTTCAGGTTCTGTTGTTTTAGTTTGGTTTGCTTAGTTGCTTGTTCTCTGTACCCCACTCCTCTGACTTGTTTCATTCACTTGATTCAAGCTCCCTGTATACACTAAAGCACCTTGTAGAAGCCGATAACGTAATAACAGCTGACAACGTAATAAATTTGCCATTTCTAAAATGTAGTAGGCCAATAACGTAATAAAAGTCCTGATCCGAAAACGTAATAACTTTCTGCAGCATCTTCCAAATCAAAACGTGGTTTTTATGACCTACTGCTCACATGCTGAAGGTCTGATAAAGTTCACATCTTGACTGCACATAGAAATGAATGTCCTTTACCAATTATAAAGCTGCTAGAACATTCTCTTACCTGCTGTCCGTGATAAAACACAGCGAGGAGGAACATGGCCATGAGGAGCAATGACGTCTCTTTTGTTCCCAGGAAATTTCTGTTGGAACAAGAAGCGAGAAGAAGCTTCTTAAAGTGATTATCAGGACAAATAAACAGGGATCTAACTTCACATGCAAACTAGTGTCCTCTTAAAAACAAATCTGAAACCCAAGAGGATTCATCATTAAAAGTAAAGTCTAAAAACAACAGCAAAAATAATTTGAAGAAGCAGATTTTTCTCTCCTGTTCAGTTTGTTCCACCACAGCAGGAGCTCAGTGGAACAAAGAAAAACCTCCTCGACTGTGTTTGCAGCTCAGACTGCAGGAGGATCAGAAGTCGTGCAGAATCTGCGGTTGATCTGAGGCCTGCTGAGGATTAGCAGCTCACAGAGATGACTGTTGCTTCTGGCACTTTACGGCGAGTTAAGAGCCCGACTCCCATAACAAGTGAAAAATAAGAGATAATTTGTTTTCAGTGCAGAGGATCAGCTCAGTAAAATGCGGTTTGATGCCTCCGTGACGCCAGAGGAAAACAAACACCTCCAACACACACAAGCAAAGACTAAATCAGAGGTTTTTATTGATATTTTGTTTAAAAATCAAGGTCATTTTAAAAATTTGGAGCCACGCGTTGGTGCAATCGATTGAGCTCTGCAGCGTATCACGCAGACACAAGAGGTTTTACTGTGACCAATGTGACAAAGCTGTTGATTTTCTTTCAAGCACTCAGTTTTTACAACACTGGTGTCTCTAATGTCTCTTCTTGCAGCTTTGGCAGCTCAGGAAACACTTCCAGCTACTGAAAATATTATTTCAAAATTAAAGATTATAAACCTGAAAGAAAAGATCCTAAAAGCTGCAGTAGAAAGCAGCGGGTGTTCTGGTTTTGGTTCTTGATGTTTCATGTTTTGTCCAAGAGGATTCTTCAGTTCAAAACACTTATCAGGTACTTATGATGTGGTCTATATATCCCTCTGTAGAACGTTTTACCACCATTAACACCTGGAGAAACAGGATTTGGGGGAACAATAAAATATATATCTGAGACTCCCCATCGTTCAGTTAGAGCCTCTTGGATAGAAACGTCTGGAAAAACCAAAAAGAGAAAGTCTTAGGATTATCTGGATGACTGAGAATCTGCACGAACTGACACTTTATTTATGCTGTTTACAAGTTTATGTTGATATTTAGAGATATTTTTGTGCTCATCGTCACTGGAAACCATTTGAACTCATTAAAGCCTGTGTGCATCATGAAGGTGAAGCTATAAACCTTTTTCAAGCCATTTTTAACTTCACTTCTTTTTCACAAATGGATTTTCAAAAATTCCATCATGCCTTCAAGAGTTACCACATTTACGAGATTGGACGGCCCAAAATCACATCCTTCACAAAACAGGTAAAGCTCTGTAATGGTTCTGCTAAAAATGTTTCCAAGTAAAATTTCCTCAAGCTCAGGAAATGCTTCCAGCAACTTAAAATCAACAATAAAACACCACCTGACATGCTGATATTGTTGTCAGGATCCCTGCTTCAGCCCCTGCCTGGCTCCCTCTCTCCCTTCACCGTGGTCCTGTGTGCCTGACTACAGGTATTGGAGACAGCTGCAGCAGTCAGCTCACCTGTCTACAATCACCTTCAGCTCCTGAAAAGCCTCAGCGTCGGATTTGAATACTTCCAGCGCCGTGTGCAGCGGCAGCCTGTTACAGTAGCTCCTGTTCACTGTTGCTGATTTTTGTAATTTTGCTCACTTTTTTGTTAATTGTTTTCAAACTTGGATAACTGATAACTGTTATCCTGGTTATTTGTACCATCTGTTTATAGGGAAGCGGAGAAGGGTAGGACCATTGTCTACAACTGTGAACAGCTGATGGCGATGCGACAACCACTGCTGCTGCCTGACGCGAGGCCCAAGATCCTGGAAGAGTTACAGAAGAAACGGTGGGGATGCAGGGCTGGAGCTAAGCAGAAAGCAAAGAGGAGGAAATACAAGCCCTCTGTGCCAGCGGTTATTATGGGGAACGTGTGGTCTCTGGGGAATAAGATGGATGAGCTCAGCATGCTGGTGAAGACCCAGAGGGAACACCGTGAGTGTAGCGTGTTTTGTTTCATGGAGACATGGCTGCACTCACTCATCACAACGTGACAGAGCTGACCACAACCTCCTCTTGTGTTCCCCAAAGTATGTCCCTCTTGTTCAACACCAGCCTGTCTGCACAAGGACAGTGAGGAGGTGGACTCAGGATGCAAACGACGCACTGCAGGACTGCTTGGAGTCTACAGACTGGGATGTGCTTTGTGAACACCATGACAGACTGCATCACAGAATACATTAAATTCTGTGAACGCAACACCTTGCCGTCCCAGACTGTACGCTGCTTCCTGAACAACAAGTCCTGGATTACCAGTGACCTGAAGGTCCTTCTTAACAAGAAGAAGAAAGCTTTGAGAGCTGGGGACAGAGAGGAGTTGACGAGGGTGCAGCGTGAACTCAAGGTGAAGCTGAGGGAGTGCAGGGACTCCTATAGGAGGAAGCTGGAGGCCAAGCTCCTGCAGAACAACTCAAAGGAGATGTGGGCTGGTAAGAAGGAAATCACTGGGTTCAAGGTGAAGGACAGAGTACCAGCTGGCAGCGGGGAGAGGGCAAATGAGCTGAACTGGTTCTTCAACAGGTGTAGTTCACAGCCTGATGCCTCCCCCTCCTCACACACTGGCCTCCATTCACCCTCACTACCCTCAATGCTTCCCCCCTTACATCCCCCCTGCTGAGCTCCACAGATGCAACCCCCCCATCACAGATGACCATCCCCTGTCTGGCAGTGACTGCTGACCAGGTGAGGAGACAGCTTGAGAGACTCCATCTTGGCAAGGCTCCAGTCCTGTGTCACCTCTTCAACCTGAGCCTGGAACAGGAGAGAGTACCAACGCTGGTCCCGGTTCCTAAAAAGCCGTCTCCATCAATGACTACCAACAGGTTGCCCTCACCTCTCATGTTATGAAGGTGCTGGAGAGGCTGGTCTTGACCCGCTTGAGACCGCAGGTGAAACCATCACTGGACCCTCTGCAGTTCGCCTACCATCATGGTGTGGATGATGCTATCATCTACATGCTGCAGTGTGCTCTCTCTCACCTGGATGGTGTCGGGTGCACTGTGGGAATCACATTCTTTGACTTCGCTAGCGCATTCAGCACCATCCAGCCTTTTCTGCTGAGAGAGAAGCTGCAGGTGATGAGTGTGGACACGCCCACCATCTCCTGGATCACTGATTACCTGACAGACAGACCGCTGTTTGTCCGTCTGGGCAGCGCGCTGTCTGATGTGGTGGTCATGCCACTTGCAGATGTTCTGTGATGACTCGGCAGTTGTAGGGTGTATAAGAGATGGACAGGAGGAGGAGCACAGGGCTCTGGTGGGGGATTTTGTAGGAGTGGTCTGGTAGGAATCACCTGCATCTCAATGTGGCCAAGACCAGGGAGATGGTGATCGGCTTCCGGAAGAAGAGGACAGCAACATAGCCGCTGCACATCCTGGGTGAGGACATCGCCATGGTGGAGGAGTACAAATACCTGAGTGTCTACCTCGACAGCAGACTGAGCTGGAGGACCAACACTGACTCTGTGTACAAGAAGGGGATGAGCAGACTCTACTTTCTGTGGAAGCTGAGATCCTTCAACACATGCAGCAGGCTGTTGGAGGTCTTCTACCAGTCTGCTGTGGCCAGCGCCCTGTACTTTGCAGTGGTCTGCTGGGGGAGCAGACTGAACAAACTGATCAGGAAAGCCGGCTCTGTGACTGGCTGCAAACCAGACTGTCATGAAGTTGTGGTGGAAAGGAGGACTTCATTTTATACCTCCTTATTGTTTATTTTTCCCTATTTATCTCTATTTATGGTGGTGGAAACTCTATCTTTGTGTCACCTGAAACCACCTGCTACTGCCCCAATCCTGCCTCAACCAACCTGTACCTGCCCCCAGCCCTGCTCCAGCTGTTCCCCAGCCCTTGCCAGATACCCCGAGGCTGCCTGCCCTCTTCAGTTTTTGTCCCCTGTCCTGTGAGTATCCCCATTTTGTTGGTTTAGCTTAGTTCATTCACAGCAGTCGTCCCTTCTGATGTTAGTTTGATAAACTGATCAATTAATCTATTAAATGTGGCATCTGATGGTAGAAAAATGTTCTGTGCAGGACAAATGTATTTCTGATCTCATTAAGAATATCTCAATAATGTAAAACTGATAAAGAGAGACGCAGTGCAACAAATAATTCTGTTGCAATAATAGAAACAGATTCATACGAAAGGTTTGAGAGACAAAGCGAGGCTGAGGTTCCTCTGCAGGTTTTTTCATGTTGACCTTTGTTCCTGTTTCCCAGAAGGCCTTAAAGAAATGAATCTAACGTCCCCCAGCTCCCTCGAGACCTTCTGCTCCGAGGTTATTCCTTTTTGTTCCGAACAGGTCTTCCGTGGTTATTTTCCCAGAATGCCCTCCTGCTCTGTTACTGTAAAGGTCACCGAGGCATCACAGAGAGGATTTTCTCACGTTGGCAACATTTGTGTGGAGAAAAAAAAAGGTCAGCGTGGCTTCATGTGTTGTTGAAGGTGACCGGGTGAGAAAACAGACGAAGAAATGCAGCGACGAGAACGTACCTGAATGTACTTTACACCAGAAATAATATTAAATAACAGTTACTATTGAAACTGAGGCAAACGACAGCACGTAAACGAAGCACCGGGAACACAGAGTATGACTGAAACGCTGTGGACTACTGTAATGTTCAAAAACTGAAGAAAACAGCAAATATCAGTAAAATGATGATACTTTCTGTTTTTAAATACAGTAAAATCATATAAATGTAGAGTGACACACTGGAAAAGAACAATGTGGACATTATTTACAGTTTTGTCCTTTTTTTGTCGGATTCTTTCAGTCAACATACAAATTAACAAATCACACATTTTCTTTCAAATAATACCAAATATCTGTAAAATAGTAGAAATACAGATTTTTGATTTCAATATTACTCGCAGTTTTTTTTTTGTTGTTGTTTTTTTTTAATGGTCAACATGTAAATTAGCATCTTTGTTGTGTAAATAAACTAATTATCTGTGATTTCCCAAAACCCATAAAATCTGTAAAATAACAGTTAAATAATTTACCATTATGCAATTTAAAATATGCATTTTTTAAAAAATCAAATGATGGCAAAAATCTATAAAATATTTTATTGCTGATATCAAAACAGTGTAAATTTATGTTCAAATGCTGTAAAGAACAAATGACTGTAAAAAATAAAGGTCTTTGATGAGTACATTATTTACAGTTTTGATTTTTTGTTTGTTGTTTTGCTAGCCTGTTTTGTTTTTTGTGACTTTACTAGTTGATATCTGTAATCTAACAAAACGGGGAATAATCCGTAAAGTAAAACCACATTTTTCCGTCAAAGCAAAGAACTTCTGACGGTTTTTAGTCATGAATCAAGCATTAAATATTGTTGTCTCATGTCGAGTCTGAGAGCGCCTGTGAAGTCCGCGAACATGTGAACTCACTCTGTGTTGTGGTGAACGGTGTCGTAGCGAACGAACAGCGACGTGTAAAAGGCTTCGGTCAGCAGCGAGTAGATGGCGATCATCACCAGCAGAACCGCCAGCTTCAGCACCGAGTTCAGCCTCAGGAACACGGCACAGGTGACCATCGCCAGCACACCTGTGAATACGAAATACTGGAAAAAACAAAAGGACGCCGTTCAAACCATCAGCCTTTTCCAAATAAGCAAATATAAGCTAACCTTTCAACGGCATAGCTTTTAGTAAGCTGGTGTTAGCATTTGGCGTGATGTATACTTAAATAAAACATTTGAAAGTGGTCTATTGGTAAATTACTACTAAATTTCCACAAAAAACTAAGAATGGACCTTTTTTTCAAGATCAAAGCATGAGAAGTATATATACCATTTTACAATAGTTAATATACATACTTCTTCTGCCAGAAAAAAAAAAAAAAACATAGTGAAAGGCTGTAATATTTTTTTCCTATTTTCCTAGAAATCATCTGAAATTTAACAAAACAGATGAGAAAAAAACAGTTAAAAATGAGTACAAGCTGTAAAAATAAACAAATAAATATTTTTTCTTTCAAGTAAATGCAAATATCTGTAAAAAATACAGTCCAAAAAAGTGTAATTGTATGTTACATTGTAAAAGAACTATTATGCTGAGCTCAGCTCTTCATCTTGATCAGGTATTCAGCCTCAAACACTAAGTGATGGAACTGAAGTTTGTTTTACGTGATGCCTTCAGGTGTTTGTTGTTTTTGGTTGTTTTTCTGGCTCAGAATGAACCTTTTGGGGGTGAACAGACATGAGACAATGAATCTACGTTGCCTTCGGGCAAAAATGCCAAATACGCTAGAGTAAATTAAAACCCCAATTAACAAAACGGGCTTAAAGAGCTTATATCTCTCTTTTACTCTTAGTTGTTGTGGTTTCAGTGCTGCCTAAAGCCTTCTTGTCGGGGACACCAATGATTTCTCTGCCTGTCTGGTAAACACAAAACAGATCTTAATCTCGGTGCTGCAGTTTGTCAGTTTCTCTATTATTTGAAGTCTCCAAACCCCGCAGCCACAGGAGGCATTATAGAACTGTAAGAAACCAAGATAACAAACTGACCTTTATGTGTGGAGTCTGTTTAGCGCCCCTCAATGCATTAAATAATGTAAACAAAACATTAAATGAACTATCTGACAAATGGCTGCACCGAAGGCCTAACATTGGAGCTAAAAAAAAAGTCCATAACTCTTCTTTGTGTATCTAAAACAGCTCTTATCTGCACACATGAGCTGCAGAGAATAAAGTTTGTGATGTGTAAACGTTCTAAAAATGTTCCCTCTTATTGAGCCCATCAATCAGCGCAACGGATATTTTCTCCGTCGTCTGAGGCGAGACCTCCCCGAGGCCGCGAGCAGATGCTGACGATGTTTAATTCATCGCCTCGAGGAGGAAAAACCACAACAGATGGACACAAGAGCAGAGCTGAGGCGGCTCGGCGGGTCGGTACCTCCGGGTAGAAGCAGATGTCCGGGATGGAGGCCGACTCGTTGTACGTCTGGTTCCTGAAGGTGCTGGACTTGTCGAAGTCGCACCACAGCTGCAGGAGATCAACACGGGAGGATTAGTGGTGTCGTACAGCCAAATCCCTTCACATGCAAACACTTCATCAGGCCTTTCATCTTTCAAGATGTGTGTGCGAGAAATTTACAGCTTCAGCTCACATTTCGGACCTCTTAACGGAATAATCTGCCGCGTTTTCATATGAATAAACGGCTTATGTGTTACCGGTTTAAGATGCATTTAAATGTTGGGTTTGCGTGAAGCTCACGAATGAAGGAATCGGGATTAATATCAACACGGAATTTAGTTTTGAAGCTAAAGCCACAAGCTTTTGTCACTATTTTTGTGGAAAGCGTCTTTACAACTCAACCGTCGCCTTCTTTTCTTTGAATTTATTCAACATCCGCAGCATCACAGAGGATGAAAACTGAGAAAGCGTCCGACTGCAGGTGGAACAAAAGCTGACTTCGCTGATGTTTTTTCAGTTTTCTGACCTGTTATTATGATTTTTCAAAGCTTTATCAACCCAAATTATTTCCTGCAAGCTGCACAGATTAACAGTTTCTGCAGCGTGAATCAGACTTGACCACATATTTATATTTTCAGCAGATATTATTCCACCAAGACAGTTTTTGTTTTGTCCATATAAGGTGGATTATTACAGAGAGTTTTCAGTTGTGCTGTTTTGATGCAACAATATTTGCAGTGGTGCTAAAGTAAAAATAAAAAAGACAGAGAAACAGAATAAGACTCAGATTTAAAGCTGAAGTCTGTGTTCAGAAGCACATTGTTGTTATATTTGTGGAAAGTCTCTCGACATCCTTTAATAAGAGTCCAACCAACATACAAACAGCTCCTGGAATCAGATTTTAAACTTTAGAGCTTCTTTTCTTTAAATGTATTCAACTTCTGCATCAGACAGCAGCAGGATCCAAACTGTGCCTCCATCCAAGCACCGCTGCTGCACAGATTTATTGTTTTTTTGTTTGTTTTTCCTTCAGAGAAATGTTCAGGTTGAGCTCAGGATGAATAACCGTCAGAGCTGTCAATGCATTTTTATTTTCAGCAAATGCTGTTTAGTCTGGACAATTCCCGTTCAGGCGTATGAGGTGGATTTTCACTGAGAGTTTTCAGTTCTGCTGCTTTAATGCAATAATATGTGCAGTGGTGTTATTACTGCAAGCATGAACGGATCTGATCACTGAGGTGGATAAACAGTGAAACCACAGACAGACAGGATGCTAAAATAAACTCAATTTGTGATTCAAGGGGACTTTAGAAAGTTCTGTCTCACTGGGAAACAAGAGACAGAACTATACAGCTTTATATGGGAGTCAACAAGAAGTCAGACGTTCAAAGCAATCACAGACAAAAGGAGGAACGCTCTGCTGCTGCAGGACGATGACTTCGTCCAAATGTGGCTTTGAACTGTTGCTCCATGAAGCTTTGAACCGTCTGACTTCTGTCTGTTTCACAGCTAAAATCACACTTTCTGATCGGCATTTTCAGAGTGATGCTGATGTGATCTTCTTGCATGAAGGAACACTGAAGCTCGAACATCATTGGATAGGTGCATTAAAGTAAAACAAGCGTATGTTGAAAAAGAATGCAGCAACAATCCTTCTCACGAGATGTTTTCTGGTGAGGACGAGAACTTTTTGAAGTAATTCCATGTTATGCTCACTTACAAGGTGTGTCAGAAAACTTCCAGGACTGGTGTCACAAAAGATCTATTTCAAACCCAAACAACGAACTACCAGTTTTCCCCTTCAGACGATCAACCAGCACGTCTACAAAGAGATCCTGCGGCGTTTGCTTCATTCAGTGGGAGAGAAGAGCCCAGAGTTGTGGCAGGACAAGTCGGGGCTGCTTCACCATGACAACACACCTGCTCACAATGCCCTGAGCATCCAACAGTTCCTGGCTGAGAAGAACATCTCCTCACACCTCCCTACTCACCCCACCTGGTTCTAGGGGATTTTTTTCTCCCTTCCCCAAGCTCAAGGGGGTCATCAAGGGGACCCGTTCTGAAGACGTGGACGACATCAAGATGGCTGTGATGACAGAGCTGTGGAGGATCCTGGAAGAATCCTTCCAGGAGTGCATGGCGGGGTGACAGAGAAGGCTGGGGAAATGCGTTGGACTCCAGGGGGATTACTTGAAAGGAAAAAACTTGTAGTTTGTAGTTTGGATTTGAAGAATATCTTTTTGTGACACCAGTCCTGGAACTTTTCTGACACACCTTGTATAAGTTATTATGGATATTTGAACTGGATTAATGCAAAGATTTGTCTTTTGTTAGAATTACAGGAATGTGAATGTTTCTTAAACCATACATTAAATGCAAATGATTAAAATGTTAGATGGTTTGGATGTCGGCCTGTAAAACTGGGGGGTTGAAATATTGGTACTTCACAGTGATCCAGGTGAATTTTTTTTCTGTTTTAACTTGAATTAATAGTTAATTATCATTTAAAAAAATTGAATTAATTTATTTAACACGTTGTTTCATCCAAATTAGCCAAAAAAAAACTAAAATGAGAACACTGGTTTTCCCTGAGCGGAATCTGAATATTCATTTTTGAGCCATTTGACTCGAAGATGACACTAAGACAATAAAGATGAAAGGCATTAAATTTGTAGATCAATATATAAAGTCAAATTCTGACTCCATGTTAATCCACATCAACAGAACAAATGTTTGCAGGTTTCACTTGAACTACTTTCTACTAAAACGCTCTCTACTCCAGCGGTCTGATCTGTGATTTATGAAGCTGAAAGTAGCAGAAAATTAAAATACTCAAGTAAAATACTTTATAATTAAACGTATGCACAGTGCTTAAGTAAATGTACCTGCTGTTTTCATAAATGAAAAAAGTGACCTATTTGCAGTTTCAGGTTAGTGAAGGTTACTGTCTTTCAGATTTCACCCAGTTTCTGATTGATTATCTCGTCCTTCTGAGGCCTCTGGTTGGATAATTTGCTCTGCGAGATGCAATCAGAGACCTCGCAGCAGCAGAAGCTAATTAGCAGCTTGTTTTCTGTGCTTTAGTTAAGTAATGATTTGTGTCTTTGAGCCGGCGCCCTGCTGCAGAACAGAGCTGCTGTATCAGGTAAATTGGGGTCGATGAGGTCGAGCTTTCAGACTTTCAAAACAAAACGGCCTTTGAATTAATCACAAAGTTATGAAAGAGGATGCCGGAGAAACTGATCACGTAATCCTCATTGTTCTGAAATTCAAACGTCATATTTTAATGGAAAAAGGATCCAGATCAGTTAAAGGACTTATTGATCCAGTTTTCAAGGTGGTTTGGTTCGACGACAACTATTGTGACTGGCTTTGGTATTAAGTTGGTTCTTATGTCTGACAGATGTGCATCAAACCTTTTAAATTCAAGGATTTCATTTCAGGATTTTGCATATTTCATAAAAATATTAATCAGTAGTATTTTATGAAGCCATGTAAAGTTTTACCTTCATACTATGAATAGTTTCAAAGTTCCAGGCCCTTGAAGTCCATAGAGGAGGGTCCACATTTATCACTTTATTGGACTTTTTCCATCATTTCTGAGCCTCAGAACTCCATCAGTATCAATATTAATAGTATGAAGGTAAAACTGCTTCATTAAATAAAATTACTGTAAATAAAGAATCAGCTGATTCTAAGGAGGTCGTCGGGGGGGACGGGACGGCTGACCTGGATGCCAGCAAATTCCACTAAAAGTCAAAACCTGTGAATGCATCCTACTAAAGAATTTGTATTTACTGTGTAATAAAACTTCTCCTCTCTGCCATGAAGCTCTTTGGCTTAACAAAAACTGTTAAACTGGACGTTCCTCCGCTGAACAGCAGCATGTTGATCGAGGAACGAGACTCACGATATTGATCATGGCTGCCAGGAAGTTGATGAGGATCGACACGAAGATGATGACGTTTCGCGCTGCGTACGTCTCGTTGATCCAGCAGCAGGCCTTTCTCAGGACCAGAGGCAGACACTTGTAGTCCTCCGCCGTCGTAACCAGGACCAGGCAGGAGTGGAGGACAATGAGGACCGAGAACTGGATCACCATGGTTACCATCCTGCAAAGACACAACAAGAAATGTGGGAGTTTGGATGCTGAATGTAAAAAGTGGATTTTACTTTTCACTTCTTAACTTCCCCAGCCTCTTGCAAAGATGCTTTAAAGATGTAAGATTTTACAGTTTCTTGTTTCAAATGATTTATTTTCTGTTTTTTTTGGTGAGTGATGCAGGTGTTTGCTTGTTCCGTATACTTGTCATATTTCCACTGATGCTTTGGCGACATTGTCCTGACCAAATATTGAAAAAGGAGGAAACACTATCTCAGAATTACAAGAATCAATATCATGAGTTTCATAAAAAGTATGGAAATAATGTGAGACAAGCAAATACAAACATCTCAGCTACAGGTCATTTCTGTACATTTGGGAAAACAAACACAGGCTGCAAAACACTCCACTGGTTTAATGTGAGGTAATTATTCAGAATATATGCAGTCGGTTTAGTCAAGCTTCATATATGCTGTAGCTGAGAAATGCAAACTAAGCCACGATTGTTTCATGGGAGAAAAAATACAAAGTGTTCCTGATTATTGGTCCAGTAAAAGTGGGAAATACTTGTTATCTTTGAAAATGTGAAGGTGAAGTTTTAAAACCTGTCAAAAGTTTTGTCTGTGGAAGAAAACTGGACTTCTTTGGTTCTTGAAGATGTTTGAGGTTCATCCAAGAAGCTTCTTCAGTTCTCACGTAGTGGCGGGAGTCTCAGGTGTTTACTCAAGCTGTGAATGGTGGTTGAACTGCCTGGGGAGGGACACCAGGACTGCATTACAAGTACCTGATAAGTGGTGCTTTAAAAACCCTAATAAAAACCACTGATAGGTTAAGTAACACCGACTGTCCTATTAGTAGGTGGCATATGTCCAGCAGAAAGCAAACAACTGGTGCTTGAAGTTGACGTGTTGGAAACAGCAAACATGGAGAAATCCAGGAGGCTTCAACAAGAGCATCTCCAAAACAGCAGATGTTGTTGGATGTTCTCAGTATGCAGTGGTGAACAAAAGTGGGGCAAGAAAGGACCACCGATGAACAGAGTTGTGGATCCTCAAGGCTCACTGGGGCATGTAGGCTGGCCTGAGTGGTCCAATCCATCTGAAGAATCACAAACTTTAATTCTGCTGTAACAGAAAGGTGTCAAAACACAGAGAGCATCAGAGTTTCCAATGTAGCTGCAGAGCGTCCATGCTGACTCCTGTCCACCACTTAAAAAACCAACAATGGACATCAGAACTGGACCATGGAGCAGCAGAAGAAGGTGACGAATATTCTTATCCATCTTGTGCAACTGAGCGCATCTTTTATCTCCAAATAGATGGCAGCAGGTTTGGAGGAAGGCAAGTCGGTGGAGGCACTTTGATGCTCTGGACAACGTTCTGCTGGGAAACCTTGGTTCCTGCATTGGCTCATCCATTGGTTCCATAATGCTCCCTGAATATAGCAAACATCCAAATTCCCCAAATACCAGTCCAACACAGTATTTGTTGGAAGTGGAAAAGCAGGTTTGATCCAGGGGTCCAGGATTTAAAGGACCTGCTGCTAGCATTTTGGTGACCCAAACCACAAAACACCTTTGTCCATCCATCCATCCATCCACCCACCCATCCATCCATCCATCCACCCACCCATCCATCCATCACACTGCCTCAAACAGCTCAACTGTCGGAAGTTGAGCTGTTTGAGGCAGTCTGATGGCCTGGGTGATGTTCTGCTTGGAAACCCTGGTCCCCACATTCATGTGGACCATGATTTCTATCATATAATGCTCCTCGCTACACTGCAAACATCCAAATTCCCCAAACATCAGTCTGACAGAGTGTTTGCTGGACGTGGAAAAGCAAGTTTGATCCACAGCGGCCAAACCCTCTGACTTCTAGGGTTTGTAGGATCTGCTGCTAATGTTTTAGTGCCTGAAACCACAGAACATCTTCAAAGATCCGCAGAGTTCTAATGTTGTGGCTGATTGGTGCACATTGAGTACTGACAACTGTTTCTCTGTAAAATCTGAAAACGCCTTTCAGTGATCACCTCTCTCTTACCTGGCAGAGGGAAGCAGGCTCTGGATGGTCGTGATGAAGATGAGCACGATGAAGGCGCAAACCAGGTTGGACTTGAACACCTCGTCCCTCATCTGGGAGTACTGCGCCGTGAGAGGAAGAAGAAGACGGAGGAAGAGGAGGTGAGGGGAAAGATGGAGAAACAAGTATTCAGACAAACGGAGAAGACTGAAGACGTCGAAATGCAAACACATGGCCGGACACTGCCACAGACGCATGCAACGGTTCAAACCACAAGCGTTAGAGAGAGACAGGAGCCGGTGGGTTTAGCTGTGGGGTCCTGGGGAAGGAGCGAAGCCGGCGCTAGCTGTTAGCTATGAGCCGTTAGCGATTAGCAGTTAGCTTTAGATCTTAGCTGGGAGACCAACGGAGAGCGCTGCGTCCAAGTTAAGCTAAGGTGGCTTTTATGAAGTTAACTGAAACTAGGATTGGAAATATGTTACAAAACATCATCACTCAAAACTCAACCGTAGAAAAAGGTGCAAAAGTGCTAAATCTTGCCTTTAGATCATGAGATTTTTTAAGCAATATGTTTTTTTTGTTGTTTTTGTTGCTGCAGTAGCATTGGTTTCCAAACAGATCTAGATTTTACATTCAAATGTCGCTACTTAAAGCCACTTTTAGGGTAAATTCATGCATCTTGTAAATGTTAGGATTTCAGAAAAAGGTTCAGATCAATATCAGATGCTCAGAAATTGTCAATATGAATGAACTGCACTGAATATTTCCTCCTCCGCTGCTTAAAAGTTGTTATTTTCATGGTGTCCTGGGCTTTTATTGACATCTAAGGTGGGAGCTGTGTGGCGTTTAGCATTTAGCATCTAACCAAGTCACCACGTCTTTAACGAACTCAACTTTTCCCTCCATCGACCCCTTCGCTACCCCGTCCTCGCTCTGTCTCTTTCTCAAAGGGTGCTGGGAAATTAGCAAGAGGATGCTTCACGTTTCGTCACAACTTTGGCAAAAAAAGAAAAGTAAAAAATAAAAAAAGATGAGGAAGGCCAACAGCAAATCACTGCACATTTACTGAAGAGGTTAAGAGGGAAACCAACAAAAAGAGAGAAACAAAAAAGGTTCTGGGAAAAGTTTTGAAGATGGGATTCGAAACACAAATGTGGAGGCCAATGTGAGGATCAACTCAAAGGTCAAAAGTGAGCTTATTTATGGAAAAGAAAACGGGGAGAAAAAAAGGGGATTTAAAGCTACAGAAGTCCACGGCATCCACTGAAGAAAAGAAACAGTCCGACACACTTTGTTGTAATTACGACTTCCATGTCTCGTAATTATGACTTAACATCTCGTAATTAGGCCGAGATGAACTGCAAACATTAAGTAATCAGTCAAACTGCCGCGACAGGCTGCTTCACTACAACTTGCTGCGACAGAAACGACATGTGGTGTCAAAGCAAAACCTGCAGCCGTAAATTAAACCCATTTGTGCTGTTTATTAAAGCAAAGCCTTCAATAAGTGAAGAAAAAAGGCAAATTAAAGCCTTAAACGCTCATTTTTGTTCCTTTTTTTGCCTGTAAGGTTGATAAAATCACCAGCAGCTGATCGATTCAGTTTGTTCCACCGTTTCAAATGATATTTTCTCATAATTTTCCACTGCAACGGTATATTTAGAACTATTATAACAATTAGCAGTTTAGCTTCTAACTCTGCAGCAACACGATCCATCAATAATGTGCTTCAGCTTTTAATAATGATAGTATTTAACTCATAGACGAGCAGAAATGGGCTCTAATTACTGTCAAAAAAATAGAGAAATAGAAAATAGTTCAGGGAAACAGTCCCATAATTATGACGTGTTGAGTGGTAATTACAGGATATGGAAGTCATAATGTTGAAAAAACATCTGATAAAAGTTTCCCCTTTAGTGGATGCAGCGCACGACCAGAAAAAAAGAAAAATGTAAAAAAAAAAAAAAAAAAAGTTGATCGTGTCAACTTTTTCCACAAGACTGTCAAACAGGTCCATGGACGTTTGGTCATGAGTAAACTGAAGGGGGTTCTGCATTCATGGCAAAACAAATCAGCGTAGCCAAACATCTCTCACTATTCTGTTCCCATTACAGCCAAAAGTACACTTATTTTTTGGTTTTTACAATCAAACATGAGTCATGAGTCAAGTGGGTTTAATATCTGAGCAAAATGTTTGCAGGGAATCAGTGAAGACAACTTTAATGTCGTTGAACAGAAGAGGTCAAATCTGCAGCTGGACATTTGTCTTTTTTTATTCGTGCAGGTTGGCGTGGAGCCCGAAGTGTGCCACCAGAATAATTATAGACGTTGCATTAAATCTAATTCATGCATTAATAACACTATTCTTGATCAAGAGTGAGTCTAAGTCCAAGATAAATAAATAATTAAATAAAACACAATAAACTGATGATGGTGTTTGTTTTGAAGCTCTATGAATAAATTAGGCTGAGCATAAAATCTAGACATTTAATCAAAATCACTTTATTCTGTATGTCACCAAAAATAAAAAGATAACCAGATCCTGTAAATAAATTCATAAATACATTCAGTGCTATCTGGCATAACTGAAGAGCAGTGACTTTTTGGCTGAACTGCAGGCCGTGTTTACACAAAACAGAGAGTATAAAAATATGAAAATAGTTTAAAAATTTAGTAAAATATCTATTTTATGTAGACTTGCCATTTATTCTGTGGACACTTGGAAACTTAATTTTAGGCTTTTAAAAAAATATATATTTGTAAAAATAAATAAATAACAAATCAAAATCAAAAAGATTCAACTTTCATTTTTTTCTTTTCAATGCTTTTTTTTTTTTGTCAATGTAAGAGTTCCCACTAACTTTAGCAATGGCTGTGCTGTTTCCAGGACTTTATACTGCAGTGAAAAACGAGCCCACAGTGAAAAGAAATGAGACAAATAAAGCACCCAAAAACTGTTTAGAGGTTTAAATGAGTAATGACGTGAGATCACAAAACTACCTGCCTAAAGAATTGAATTTGACTCTCTTTAAGTTAAACTGATGGAAAATTGACTGAAATTTAAAAAAAAAACTGAAACATTTTAATATATATATTAAAAAAATGTAAATGTCTATATTCTTATTTTTAGCTCTGGACCCTGCACACGTATACAGATATTTTATTTAGTTTTTCCAGTGCTGAATAGTGAGTTGATTGGCTCTTTTTGTCCAAAACATTTAATTGCATAGTTGATCATGTGTTAAACTGCACATGATAACGAATAATGTCCATAATTACTGCGACGGCACATTTCAGACTCGAATAGAGGAAAGTATTGAGCGAAAAGAAAACCCCGGACCTCCATTGTCCCATAAATGTTACAAGCTTATTCCATTGAATTGTGCTTAATGTTACAATGACTCATGCAAAAAAAATTAAAAATAAATTCAAAGGTGCCTTTAGCTTACTCATGATAGGACAAAAAAAAAGAGAAAAAAAAAAGAGAGAGAAAAAAAATACTGGTTCTTGTTTTGCTTCTGAGAATCTTGATCTAAGGAGCAGATATGAGGAGGGAGAGAGAGAGAAACCAAACAGTTGTCTGTCTAAAACTCCAGCTACCTTCTCTTCCAGGCTGGAGTCTTTAAACATCAGTGAGAAAGGCTTGATATGCTCTCTTCTCAACTTATCGCCACTCCGTAAGTCGATGGCGCTCTCTATTCGCTTGTTAATTTCCTCAGGACCAGAGTGGACATGCAAAGCTTGTGCGAGATGGTTTGGAAGCAGATTTATCGAATTTCTCGTTAGGGCAGCCAGAGTCTAGAGGGAAAGCACATGCACATAGAATGAACCTGCTTGTCCCCCGTTTGTTTGTTTTCTTTTGTTGTAGTTGTTTTTTTTTTTTTTAGTTTGTTTCATTCAAGTTACAAATGAAAAAGAAGAAACAGACACACAGTTACGTTCATTACATACACAACAAAAACAAAGAAAATTTAAGGGGAAGGAAGAAAAAAGGGAAGATCAAAATGCAACATTCGCCATCAGAGCAAGTCATGCATCTCCCATTCAGTCTCCAGCGCTGATGTTAGTGGTGACAAAGCTGCCGGTGCTGCAGAAACGACCGAACAGAGCTGTAATTTATGAAAAGAAACGGGAATGAAAAAAAAACAACAACAAAGAAATAAACACAGGAAACGGATGGAGATGAAAAATGATCAAGCATGAAATGGACGACAGGAGAAAGAGTTCAGCTGCAACATGTCTCGACAAAATGAAACGTGCCATTTATTTTAACCCATTATTATTATTATAACCTTGACAATGTTCCTAAAGCAAACTTCAAATGCGTGAACGCTTCCAGCACGACAACCCCAGAGACTTAAATATGCACCATTGTAAAAGGTAATTGAGTGACACGAGGTTCTTTCTTTTCAAGGGTCTCCTCAGGATTTAATTTTCTACTTCATCACCTCCCGTCTCTCTCGGCCTTCCTTCACTCTGCAGAACAAGACGATGCTGAAGGTCGCAACCTTCCTGCACCTTTTCTTGAAGTCTGTACACGACCACACGGCTGTTTTTACAAAGACAGTCCAACACATACAAAACTATGCGGAATGAAAATGAGTAATTCTTGTTTTTAGAGGCGTTTAGCTGAAATTGTTTCTGTGGAAATCAGTTTAAAGACGTGAATCTGGCTGCAAACACACAAATGCAAGACTTTTAAAATAAAGGGATCAATACAGTCAACGTTGTTTTGGTAATTATTTCGATTATACACATTTATTTATTCGGTTAACGGTTCATATGTCCTTTTTTTGTCTGCCCATGAGAAAGGTGTAAAACAAAATACAGTTAAAAATAAATGATTCATGCACTCAGTTAGAGTCTATAAACACAAAAACTAAAAAAAACCTCAAACTCAAAGTCTGCTAAAGACACTTTATGATCTTTTCTGCAGATAGATCATCTCCTGGCAATAATGTGTCACTTTGATTTTTCCTTTTAGTTAAATTTATGTACGTTGGTGCAAAAAAAAAAGATGTTCCTTCAGTTTAAACTTGCCAAGGAGCCACTGAAAAGCAAACAAGAAACTGAAAAGATTTTTTTCTGAGTTCAGAAAAGTCAACAGAAAGTCAGAGAGTCTGGAAGCAAAAAAAACATATCTAAGGTATTTAAATTCTGCACGATTTCCAAACGAGTTTATGTTTCAAATCCTTCAAACTAAACAAGAAAGGTCCCGAAGACATCTATTCACAGGTGTATTTCCAGCGATGTGACTGGGACACAATCTTTGTTTGTTCCAAAACAGATTTCCAGTAATTTTTTTTTGTTTTGTTTTGTTTTATTGTTGCTGTTTTTCTGCAAAGCGTCTTCAGTTTAAAAAATGTGCTGCACAAATAAATGTTATTGTGTCACTCCAGATAGCAGTATTGCATCACTGTTTCAGCTTTTGCTCAGAGTTTATTTACTTGTTATTTGGGACCCAAAACCCAAAAGTTTTAGAAAATATTTTGGCTGAATTTTGAGAATTTCTTATGTTTTAAGACCTGGAAAGTTTTGTATTTTTAACATTGTCAAAACATTGTCTGGTCCGTGAAGCCATTTTAATGGTTCAATATCTCCAGAAATAAAAGTCCCACAGACATGAACTTTGGTGAGGACACAGGCAGAATAGTTTAAAGTTGACCAAAATGATTAAATGGCTCCAGCAGAGGACACATTTTGAAGGACTGGCTCAAGAAAATGAAGAAAGAGAGAGAGAGAGAAAAAAAAAGCACAACATTTTTAAACTTCGGTGGTATTGTGGCCAATGAAAGTTCCTGTAAGTGTATATATATGGATGGATCCATATTCCTACTAAAATACAGTCTTTGGTTAACATTTCACCAACGTTTGAGGCTCTAACATCAGTAGAATTTGATGAGTGGAAAGTTTGACAAGACAATGTTCCAGTTTCTCACTATTTTGACTTGAAAATGAGTAAAACTATCCAAAAATAGTCAAAATTTGGCCAAAAATTAATCAAAACATGTCCAAAATTAGCCAAAAGTATTATTAACCCTTACATACTGTTCATATTTTATGCCTTCACTGTATGGTTCAGATCAATTTTGAACCATATTGTGAAGAACTCCTGTCAGGAATACCCTCATCGTAAGTGTCTACACCCAATTTTAAACTACAGATCTACATAGAATGTCTAAATAGCCTTTGTCACATTAATAAATGTAAATAAAACATACACATGAAACATAGCCTGTACAGTTTCACAGTTTCAAGGTTCCCTAAAATCACCATTTTCCTTGAGTTGTCCCTAACTGGTAGATCTAAAATCCATCTCTATGGATATAAGGGTCAAATTTGACACAAAACAGCCTCAGTGTACAAAAACTGGTAGAAAATATAACCTGTACAAAAATATAACATTTTAAAATATTTTCATTTTTGTGTATTTTGGGTCACTTTAGGAAAAGTCATCAAATCAAAGTCTTTGAGCTCATCAAAGCTAAAAGAC
>NW_007578251.1:34555-49846 GCF_000690725.1 Stegastes partitus
ATGAGGCTTTTAGAGGCCTCGCAGCTCTGCAACAACGACACATTATTTCCTCCTCGGCTTGTCAGAAGCAACAGTCAGAGTTCTTACAGCTGTAATAAATACGTCACTCTGAGTGTGTGAGTGGACTCTCCAGTCGAGATGAGACGTCACTTAACGGAAGAGAAGCACTCAAGGTAGAAGAGATAAAGGTCATACGTGAGCATCATTTTCTGCAGCCGCTGACATTAGCTCTCCACCATTAGTGACGAGTCCAAGTGGCCACGTGGAAACTTCGGACAAATTACCCTTTAAAGTGTCTGAGACCTCCGGAGCCGGCAGCCTTTAAAGCCATTATCAGAGATGTACTGTATGTGATGATAGAGACGTTGAGGAATTCAATGTATTCCCCTCTACTTCCAACGTTTCACCTCATCAGATGAAATAAATCACACTCACACAGATCATTAAAAGTTCATTTTCAGCGCTTAAACGAGCCAATGTTCTCAGACAAATCCTCCTTACTGGATTCTTTTCTGTCCTTTGTTACCTGTCGGGTTCATTCTCACTGTTAGTGGCACACTTAGACACAAAGGTGAGTCCGACTGGAGCTTTCTGGAGATTAGAAAATTACTGCAGTTTAGAGGTTTTATCAGGAATTGACCTCCCACAGTCATGAGATTTGGTGAGGACGCAGAACAAATAGTTTACGGTCAACCTAAATGATCAAACTGCTCCAGGAGAGGCCATTTTTAAAAATATTATAAGAAAACTTTTCAAACAAAGGTGGTATTATGGCTCCAAAAAGTTCCTTTAAGTGTAAATATATGGATGGATCCATGGTTCCTACCAAAACTATAGTTAAGTTTAATATATTTCTAAAATTAAACACAATTAGTGGAACAAATGGTAACAACTCAAAAACTAAAATATATATTTTTACAAATTTTTTTCAACGTGTGAAGCACAATCTTGTTTTGAACACACTGATGTATTTTCATGTTCTGTGGCCGGTTAGAGACACTCACCGTTTCTGATTTTCACCCGAGTCTCATCTGCCGGCTAAACACTAAACATTCATTCATTTTCGACAGACAGTGAAGATAAAGGAGCTGAACTGAACTTGAACTCTCCTGAATGTTAATAAAAGGCTTCAGCCTGCGCGTCAGATAATTAACATATCAGCAGCAGCAGCCACAGAAAACGCACGACAGTCATTATGATGAAGACAATCGAGGGACATTTGGTGCAATCAGGCGAGCATCAAATACTCGAAACAAAAGCGTGTGGGGGTCACGTTGTGGCGACGATATGTTGACCTTATTATCGCTGTTATTCACCACAAATCTCAGCTCATTATGTGGAGAACATAGTGACATTATGGCTGCTTCATATAGCGGTTCATTGAGTCAACCCTGCTGACTTCTATGTCTGTAGATTTACATGCCGCTGAGTTGCTGCTGGTTACGCCTCCTTCAGGAAGAAAACTCTCCCTTTGTCTGTGACTGACAAGAACAATTGAACAGGGCAGCCAACACAGATGCAAATCGCTTCTAACTCTCTGAGCGATGGTGTGTATGGATATGTCACGTATTCAGCTCCTGCGTTTGTTAAAAGCAAACAGACAACATTATAAAATGAGTATTTTAGCTAAAGTGACTGCAAGTTAACATGTTGTCTGAATGAGCTTTAGTCACTATTTTTATTTATTTTTTTTAATTTGTTCTGCTGTTTGACAACCGAAACAGAAAAATCTATAAATGACAACAGCATTATTGTGAGTTCAGTTGTATAAAAATGCATTTCATGTGAGCATCAACGGCACTCAAATGACAGAAATTGATAAACAGCAATACGTTTTACAACTAGTTTGGATAAATTCATCTAAAATCTAAACATTTAATTAGTAATCTTAAAACATCTTTCCTTGACTCTTAGAAAGTATTTAAATGGATTATTTTGCTCTAGGAATGTAAAATCTTAAGTTGTAGCCTTGTTTACTACAAATTAAGAGACATTCTTCAACAATAATTCAGATATTTTTATACCTAGACTCTAATTTTCCATCTCTCTGGGTCTAAATAATTAGTTGCAGCCATGTTTTGCTGGGAAACACTGAGTTAGTTGGTTGAGCACCAACCAACTAAATGTTATACCAGACCAAAACCAAAATGAAAGGCACTCTAACACCAAGAAAAACCCCTAAGAGTAACTCCATGGGTAGCATGAGTCCAAGCTGCTGACCTGATCTCTACACTCCTAAAATCTCAATCCAACCACATCTGCAGAATGCACCTGAACAAGCCCGATCTATGGAGTTCCCACCCCAGAACCCAAAGGATCCACTGCAGCCCAACAGGTCAGAACCTACACAATACTAAACAGGTGGTTTTAATGTTGTGACTGATGGTGTAAACCGTAAAGGAAAGCTTGATGTTGTGTCGTCCAGGTTCTGCTATTTGTGCATATTTTTGTTTAGGAGTTAGTCAGGACTTTTATAACTTTATAACTTCCTTCCTGACATAAAGACAAAGCGCTGAGACAGTTTTGATTCATTACTCGGCCGCTTGTAGGTTTATCGGTGATGCTGATGTTGAAATATCGGCTTTGCGCTGCAGATTTCAGGTCGATGAACGGACACGGCTGAGCTGACACATAATAAATCAGGTCAAGTCGGGTTTACAGGAATAATGTGGCATTTTGGGGAACACATTATTCACCTTCTTGCTGATAATCGACAGGAATACAACAATCATACCTAGCATATAACTGATTTATTATATCTTATGTGTAAAAACATCAAGTTCAGAAAACTTCCTGCTTCCTGCAAGAAGCTGGACAAAGATAAGCTCCAGTAATAAAAGCCTGCACTGCTGCCAATACAACTTAATTTCGAAATCCTTTAAAATTTCCTTTTTCAAATTTCACTGTAACGATTTTTCTATCTTCACATATGCAGCCCAGAGAAGTTGGGAGACGGGTTCATCGCGTTCATTCTGGGAAAAGCAGCCAGAAAATCACTGACTTGGAGCAGAATGAAAGAATAACTGGTGAGAAACTTCACCGACTGCTAATTCATTATCAGTATCTGAAGATGGATATTTTTTCCTCCCTTCAAACATGAAAGCTTTTCCTTGAGAAGAAACATTTTGAACCTTTTGACCACTATACATCCCTGAAAGATGTCCACCGTGAGCAGCTTCAAAGTCACAAAAAACCTGCATTTTCCACACTGAAGTGAATGTTGCGCATATATTATGCATCCCTGTCTTCTCAGAGGTTTGACGAAGCAAGATGAATCCTTCATCAAGCAGAGGATTCAAACCCACAATGACATTTTTTGCAGAAACTCTGCTCGCTATCCCCGTCTCCTTGTAATTCAGCCTGACACGTCTGCGGTCCGAGAAAATCTGAGATCTTCGCTTTAAATAATAGCGTGTTTTTGCACGGAGCGTCTTTTGAGAATAGCCGGATCAAAGAAAATAAAAATCCATATCAGAAACATGGCTCTAATATTTCTGAGAGAACTTTTGTAACCTCATTCAAATACTCAGCCTTCTCTGTAAAGCACCTTTACAGATAGCGATAGTGCTGCACTGTCTCATAGTTAGTTTTTTTGAGTTTACGTATTTGTGATTTGGGACCCAAAACTGAGTTCTGTAAAATAATTTGGCTAAATTTTGAGAATTTAATTTGTTTTCAGACCAGAATACTTTATTATTTTCACTCTCAAAACATTGTTTTTTATTATCAATATTTCCAGAAATAAAACTCCCACCGACATGAACTTTGGTGAGGACACAGACAGAATAGCTTAAAGTTGACCAAAATGATCAAGAGGCTCCAGCAGAGGAAGCATTTTTAAATATTGGTCCTTGAAAAAAAAAAAAAAAAAAAAAAAAGAAGAAGCAAAATTTACAACCAAGGCTGGTATTGTGTGCCCAAAAAGTTCCTGTAAGTGTATATATATATGGATGGATCCATTTCTCTACTAAAATACAGTCTTTGGTCACGTTTCGCCAACGTTTGAGGCTCTAACAATAATAGAATTTGATGTGTGGAAAGTTTGACAAGACAAGTTCCAATTTGTTGATATTTTTGATTTAAAATCTGACCAAAATAACTCAAAATGTATCCAAAATAACTCAAAATTTATCCAAAATGACTCCAAATTTGTCCAAAATGACTTTAAATCTGTGCAAAATCAGTAAAAATTTGTTGAAAAATGGATAGACTGTCCAAAGCAACTGAAAACTATCCAGAATGACAACAGTGAATGATTATTGGCCTTTGAAAATGGAAAAGAAAAGAGCAATTTTTTCAATCGAAGGTGGTATTGTGTCCCCAGAAAGTTCCTGTAAGTGTATATGTATGGATGGATCCCTATTTCTGCTAAAATACAGTCTTTGGTCACATTTCACCAACTTTTGAGGCTCTAACATCAGTAGAATTTGATGTGTGGAAAGCTGATAAGACAAGGTTCCAGTTTTTAGATATTTAGATGAAACGTTGATGCGGACTCATTGATAGGAAACAGAAACTGGTGTTCATTGCTTCTATAAGTTGGTGTTATATGTGCAGAATTACAAGCTGCTTCCGTCTTGTTTACATACTGACATTTACAACATATGAGGTTTACGTCAATGAACTTTCTGGGGCCCCAAAACTACAAGTTTGCCCTTTTTTACATTATCAGGGTCCAGTAATTAAAAATGTGCCTCTGGAAACTCTTTTGTCTGTGTCCTCATCAAATTTCATGGCTGTGGGCGTTTTATTTCTGAACACATTGAAGTATTAAAAGGCTTCACAGGTAAGACAGTCCTTTGAGGATGGAAACTGAAAAGTCTGAAAACATATGAACCCTCAGTGAGATTTTTGGCCTCAGCCTTTGCCTCGTGGTCAGCGCGATGAGACGCGCTGCCATGATTGTTTTGGCGTCTCTAAAGGCCACATGCTTCCATCTCTGGCATTTCCCTTCTTCATAGCGGCTGGTGTGAGCAGCGGTCGGCTGGAAGCGGTTACATGTATGATCCATATTAATAACGGGACTCGTTCGACGGTTGGAAATGCCAACATATGACGCCAGGAAAAGGCCAAGCGGAGGTGGGGCGAGTCCTGACAGCATGAACACATACTGTAATGTCAGAGGATTTTCATGCACTGGATGTCTCACATGTCCTGCAGTGTGACAGATTAACTCAATGTGTAATTCACTGCAACATGTCTTGTTTGGAACCGGTGCAGACGGTTATGTAAACCACAAACACGCTTCAGGGCGAAACATGGATCTGAGCCGACGCTGCAGCACAAACAGGAAAATCTGGACAACCACTGAGCAGAAGAGTCTTGGTCTGCACCTAAACAAAAACATCTCAGTGTTCATCCTGACTTTTCATGTTGTACCAACAGGTTGGCATTTACCACAACAAACTACCAAGTTCCCATCATCCTCAGTTGAGAGAACGAAAAAACTTGCTTTGTTGCTAAACAGGCAAGACTTAAAGCTCCACCATTGTGCCTCTTTTCAACACATTTTTAACAAAACTTTCATCTGAAAACACCACAAAAATCATTCATTTCTCTGTGACTGGACAACTCCTGGCATTAGTTCTGTTCTCAACGGGCTGTTTCAGCATCTCTAGCTTTAAATGCAGCTAAAATGTTGCTAGCCCCGCCCCCTTCAGGAAGAAGATTCTCTCTGCATGTGCTGATTGGCAGGAAAATAGTGGATCACAGCAGCCAAATAACAGACGTGACTAACTTCCTCTCTGAATGATATTTACAGGGATATGTCTCGTTTTTGATTCGTGTTGATGAGTTTGTCAGACATGCTGTAAAATCTGTATTTTAGCTGCAGATTAACACATCTTCTGAATAAGTTACAGTCTCTGTTTAATCCTCATTCTGCTGTCTGACAACAGAAACAGTAAAATCTGTAGACGAGAGCAGCTTTATTGCGAGTTCGGCTGTAATAAAATGCAGTTTATGTGAAAACAGAGCACAAGAGAAGATAACAGATGGAAACAGCAGCTGAGTTTAGGCTGAACATGGAAACACAGGAACACACCCAGTCCTTGTTTACAGGTTTTAAATTAATGTTTCCATAGAGCTCTGACTTGGGGACACACTATCAAAGTTAATGTTAGCCACATCAGCTGTGCAACATGCTAACACTAAGGATTTTCCTATAGTTATGGGCACCATCTGTAATACCAGTAATCTACTGGGTGTTCAGTTCCTCAGATGACAGCAGTGCATGAGGACTCTTGCGTTCACTCTTGCAGTCAACAGCAGAACATTTGGTGAGCTTTGCTAGCAGCTCAGACATTTTAAAGTTTTCAAGTCAATGAGGACAAATGTTGAGTGGTTTTGAAAAATGTTGACTCATTGTGAACACATTTTGGACAAATTTTACATCTTGTGAAAAAATAACTGAAAAATGTTGGATGTATGTTAATTCATTTTGAAAAAAAAAGAGTCACTTTGAACATATTTTCATTTATTTTGGGTTGAGTTTTTTATTCATTTACTTTTTAAAAAGTCTGTTAGTTGTTGTTTTTTTTGTTTTTAGGAATTTCCTAGGTCATTTTTAACAGGTTTGAGTTTACATGGACTCTTCAGCAGATCATTTGGTGAGTGTTGAGACATTTTACAGTTTAGCAGAAGCAGCTGTAGAAAGTAAATAAACCTGGTGGACTGAGAGGCAGCTGCTCCTTCTGTTCGGTTTGAACTGTACGACTCTTGGTTCCTCATTTTCTACTTATCAACTGGAATGAAAAAAATATACTCTACTCGTCTAGTTCAAAGGCGCATACAGGCATGCAAAACCAATAAAATAATTACAGCTACACTGAGCACACACTCAGAGTACATTTTTGGCCAGTCTTTAAAGTGAAAACGAGGTGGAGTGAATCAGGTCGAAGGCGGAGCGTCCAGAAGGAGATGAAGCTGCCAGTCGGATGAACCACTTTTCATTTTAAAGTGAGTTTTTTTTCAGCAGAACTGAATTGAAATGTGAAAATAATGTGTCTTGTGAGAAAAAAACAACCTCCTTTAGGTGAAGCGCAGTGACGGTGCAGTGCATCATGGGAGCCAGCAGGTGCACAGCGAAGCGTTAAAGAGGTAAAGACAGGACCATGGAGCTGATTCAGAGAGGTGGGAGGCTGCAGAGCTGAACACAGGAGATAATCCCAGTGATGGACAGGATACAGTGTCATTTATTTAGAGCAAAATATGATTGGATGGTGAAAGCTTGAAACTGATATTTAACACAGTTTAGCTCAGCAGAGGCCACATTTTTAAATAGTGGCTCTTAAAAAATGGGAGAGGAGGAAAGAAAACATTTTTAAACAAGGCTGGCATTGCGTCCCCACAAATCTCCTGTGTATCTGTATGTGTGTTTACCCACAGCATATGAATGCATCCTTATTTCCTACTGAAAATACAGACTTTGGTCGACATTTTCATCAACTTTGGACGCTGCTTATACAGTCATTTCTTTTTAGGTCATTCCTTTACAACATTAAACATTAAATGCACGTTTACAGTATCTTTGTGTTTTATATCTCTGATCGATATTAATCATAAAACACTAAATACATAAAGTAAGACTAATCAGCCCACACATTGACGTTGGGAAACAAACTGTTGGTTCTTGATGTTTAATGAAGCAAGAAACTGTTTAGAAAATGAATCTTTTTCTTTGCAACTAGTTGATTCAACTCATTCTTTATTGAACTTGTTTTCTCAAGTTCAGTTAATTTCACTCAACTAGTTCTACACGGGGCTGCAGGGTGGCACAGTTGGTAGCACTGTTGCCTCGCAGCAAGAAGGTTGCCGGTTCGCGTCCCGGTTGGGGCACCGGAATCTTTCTGCGTGGAGTTTGCATGTTCTCCCCGTGCAGCGTGGGTTCTCTCCGGGTTCTCCGGCTTCCTCCCACAAGGTCCAAAAACATGTTGAGGTTAATTGGTGATTCTAAATTGTCCGTAGGTGTGAATGTGAGTGTGCTTGGTTGTCTGTCTCTAAGTGTAGCCCTGTGATAGACTGGCGACCTGTCCAGGGTGTCCCCTGCCTTCGCCTTAAGTCTGCTGGGATAGGCTCCAGCCCCCCCGCGAGATAATGGATGGATAGTTCTACACTTACGCAACTCAGAAGAAGGAATTAATCAGCTGGAGTCACATTTTTAAGGCAGCAGAGGAACCTTAAAGACCTAACAGACTGTTTTTGCTGTTTAAAAGTGTCTGATTCAGTGATATTTTATGTTTTTGTCTACGTTTCCTTGAAATATTGACCTTTCAGATGTATCTGGAAGCCTGTATTTATTACTGCATGCATGAATGTCACTTACAGTTTAAAATCACACTGCTTTTTCACTCACTGCTGCATAATTTAACTAAATAAATGATGCACTTTTTTTTTTCTAATACATTCACTTGTTATATTTCCTCTCAGTCTGACTGACTCTCTGTATTCCACTTGAATGCAGTGAGGCTGAAAACTGAATGCGACCAGCAGCAGGACAGAAAACCACCGGAGAGGCAGAACTTCGGCTCCGAGCGAAACATAAAAGACACTTCAGAACTCCTCCGAGGAGCCTTTGATATGCAAAGAGCCGCTTTTTGAAATGACTGTCCTGACAGGCTTTCATTGTGCCAGAAACAAAGAAGTGGCACTTTTCAGAAAAACCGTTCCTGCGAATCCGAACGCACCGTTACATGGACGCTGTAAGCTCCTGACAGGAGGAGGAGCGGCTCGTATACATGCAGGAGGTAATGCAGAGTTCAGCGTTCACTGCAGGAGAAGACAAGAAATACAAGAAAACTGTGGTGTTTAACTGAGTCGAGGCAAACTTCACAGTGCTCGTGAGGAAAGCACTGATTTATCACCTGCTGCTGGAATGACTTTTTTTAATGAAAGGTTAAACCAAATGGATAGTAATTGCTTGAAATTAGCTTTTTTGCCATTTTTTAAAGACAAAAACAGGAAGCCTCGAAAACATCTAAACTCTGTATACTCGTATTACCGCTACGTATCACGAAAACGTATTACTCTTGGCTATTTATTGGACAAAATTAGCAAAATAGGAAATTTTAGGCTCCCAAATCTAAAAATGACTAAAAATGGATAACACCTGCAGAACAAGAGCAAAATGTAGTCACCCATAGACTCACAACAGCCTGTATAAATATAAATATTGCAAACATTGGAGCATTTTATATTTTAGGATGATGAATAATCCTTTTTCCATGGTTGCCATGGTGATGGCAGCGCGCATAGATGCAGCGGCCCCTTCAGGAGACAACGAAAGTGAACGTTTTGAGTGTCTTGTCTATCCCAGACATTCATTCTGCAAAACTTACTAATTAAATGATCCTGAAGAAACGCTCTCTCATCTTGCCTGTACCACTGTGTATGTACAGCAAAATGACAATAAAGTTGATTTGATTTGATTTTTCATTAGGCCAGATGGGTGGATGTAAAAATATCAATGTTTTAATATGTAAAATGATAATTCATTGTTTAAAAACAACTAATGAAACATGGAAGAAAATATATTACTGGATGGCTTCACTTTTTAAATATTATTATATATCCACTAATGGTGCAATGGTGCAATGCTGCTTTACTAACTTCAGTAAAATAAAATTAAAACAAAAACAAAAAACAAATATTAAAACATTTTTTTAAAAGCAAAACAATAAATGAACTGAGCAACCTCTATCAATTGTGGTAAAATGCTCCAAAAAGATCTAATATTTTGTCAAATAAATAAGCAATTTGATCGGAATAATTTAATCAGAGTTGAACTAAAAAAAAAAAGTTAAGAACTAAACAAATTTATCTGTTTTTACAATCTATCAGTTACAAAAACTGAAACGTTTCCATCTACAATTCAGATGCTTTCATCCAAAGCAACGAACATCTGAGATCAGATACAACACAAGCAAAGATCTAGTCAGGAGAAAACAGTCTAGATAAGTGCCATTGAACAAATTCAAGTGCGACAGGGCGTTGATGTCAATAGCAGGCTGTGT
This sequence comes from Stegastes partitus, assembly GCF_000690725.1. NCBI lineage: Eukaryota > Metazoa > Chordata > Actinopteri > Pomacentridae > Stegastes > Stegastes partitus. The sequence goes on from NW_007578251.1 coordinate 44,566, forward strand.
GGGAGGTAACAGGATTTTTTTTGTTGTTGTTTTTTTGTTTGTTTGTTTTCTGGCTGTCAAGTGCAAAGGTGTTCAGTGAAGAGCTGGGTCTTTAGTCTTTTCTTTAAGACTGAGAGGGAGTCAGCAGATTGAACAGAGTTTGGTAACTCCTTCCACCACCACGGAACCACAGAGGAGAAGAGTCTAGCTATCGACCTCGGGCCCTGCTGTGGTGGTTGTATCAGGCGGATTTTGTTGGTCGAGCATAGTGAGCGGGAGGGAGTGTAGATCTGAATGAGAGAGTTCAGGTAGGAGGGAGCTGTTCTTGTTGTGGTTTTGTAAGCAAGTGTCAGGGTTTTGAATTTGATGCGTGCAGCAACTGGAAGCCAGTGAAGCGATCTGAACAGCGGGGTGACGTGATGTTTTTGGCTGGTTGAAAACCAGACGTGTTGCTGCATTTTGGAGACCGTTGCTTGACCGTGGATGCAGGTCTATCAAAATATGCTGAAATGTGCACTGCAGCTTATTTATTATTTATAACTGTTTACACAATATTGTTTATTGCATAAAGTTGTTTTGCATCTTGTTGTTGTTTTGTGTTTAGGTTTTGTTGTTTTGTACCTTGTTTGTGTCTTGTTTTGGTCATTTTGTATCTTGTTTTATTTATTTTATTTCTGTTATTTTATTGTCATTCTATAAGTCAAATTTCATGCAGAACTATGAAGCATCATCAGATAATGTATAAAATATGCTAATATCTTAAATATGAGGATTTTCTGCTGTTACCAAATTACAGAACAGTTCTCATGGGCATTTGTCTAATTTTTGCTAAACAACAAGAAAAATAGAAAAATAACCTGCAGATCAACCGATAAAGAGAAAAATTCTCAGCGTTGTTATTGGTAAAATTCAGTATCATCTGCATAGTAATAAAATATCTCCCAAACAGAACCCAGAACACAACTGTAGGCTCCTCACAAGCTACCATTGCAGAGGATGACAAAAAGTTCAGTCAAATCCAACACAGAAACACAGATTTTATTGATTTCTTCAATATGAATTGTGCCACATGTGCAAAATGCTAATTAATAGAGATTTGGAAGGTTAGAATCTCCACTTTAGCTGCTTACAGGTTTATGTTTTACTGTTCTACATCGTTTTCTTCTGTCTGTGGCTCAGTTCTTTGTTAATAACAGCACATTGATGTTTGCAAAGAGAAAAGCTCATTTACTCTGTGCATTAATCCATTTTCATAAAGGAGAGATCTGAGAATGACTTGAGGACAGAACACTATGGTCCTGTGGATAATTAGGACTCATCTAAAACAAGTGGACTGAAGCAGACAAAAGACAGCGAGACACAGTCAGCAGCATCGTGATGTTCTACCAGTTAAAATACAACACGAGATGCATCATGTGATCAGAGTTCATTAAGAGTCCACTGAGAACCACCAACACAAATCTGCAGAAAACAAGGAGATTGAATCTGATAACACTGAAAACAACCAAATCCTTACATAGAAAACCAAATAAATCCTCCCCAGACCTCCTCAGAATCAGCTGATCCTTCATCTACAGTAACTTTATTTAATGAAGTTAAGTGTTACCTTCATACTATGAATATTTACAGAGTTCCAGACCCTTGAAGTCCATAGAGGAGGGTCCACATTTATCACTTTAATGGACTTTTTCCATCATTTCTGAGCCTCAGAACTTCACCAGTCCAGCAGATAGACACATGACATTTTAGGATGAAAAACACATTTGAGTTCTGGTAAAAAACTGCAACCAGATCAGTTTTACATGAAGTTCTGAGGCTCAGAAATTATGGAAAAAGTCCATTAAAGTCATAAATGTGGACCCTCCTCTATGGACTTCAAGGACCTGAAACTCTGTAAATATTCATAATATGAAGATGAAACTTTGCATGGCTTCATTAAATACACTGCGGTTACTGTAGAGGAAGTATCAGCTGATTCTCAGGAGGTCAAAGGACGGGTTGATTGATTTTTCATGGACTGACACAATGTGGATCAAACCAGAACTCCAAATGACACTAATTTCCACATCAGCGCTTTTTTCTACTCTATAAACTTTCCCCACAACAGGAAGTACAACAATCCAAACAATGTTATAGATTTAAAAAGTTAAAAGTCAAAGAGGCTCTTTGTCTATGAGCAGGCCTCTCCTCGCCTCAAAACATTGTTTTTTAAGAGAATAAACTAAACTAAATCTTAAAGTCTCGTCTCCAAATTCAACCACCTCAAACAAAAAACACCCTCAGAAGCCGTCAGCGTGAAGCCTGACGGGGCTGATTTGTTGTCAGATGAAGGAGGAGTGAGGAGGACGTTAAAATGAGGCCACACAATCAGAAGCTCGCCACAAACACGCACTGACGCGTTGCCACGGCAACACATTCTCTCCGCAGAGCGCCGTCCACTCGTTCCCAGGAAAGAACAAAAAGAAAAAAGAAAAAGAAAAGAGACAAAAAAAAACAACAAAACAAAAAACGACCAACAAACAGGCGAGAACATCTCCCATGCACTGTGAAGAACGCCCATCCTGACAAACACCTCCGTCCTGCTGGAGGCTTCAAATCTGCTTCCAACAAACACTCAAGATTCTCCTTCTTTAAAGTGCTCAGACATTTGTTTAACACAATATCTCCTCCTCAGAGATGCATTGTTTTACTGCCCCAATGTTACACCAGCTTCAACCTCCCCTGCAGGACCAGCTGCAGTCAGATGGACCTTCTTCCACAGTGTGTCAAAGTGCACAACATGACCTGAGATTCGGCGGAAACTTACGTTCTGCTTCCCCACGATGTTGTCGAAGGGCAGCTCGGGACTCCAGGAGGCCTCGTTGAAGGTGGCGCTGCTGGCCCGCCGGTCGGCCGAGCTCGCCGCCTCCTTCATGATGTCCTCGGGCAGCGTCAGCATACTCTCCTCCGGCTGCTTGATCAGGTACGTCTCGATGTTGTGGCGGCGCAGGAAGTCGTTGCGGTCCTTCCCGTGGCCCTCCTCCACCTCGTAGTCGCCGTTCAGACAGTCCAGAGCCGCTTTGGAGATGTGGATCCTCCTGGAACAGAAATTAAAATGGTTTTAGTTCTGGTTTGTTCTTCAGAAACTCCAGAGAAAATAAGTTGAAAGTTGCAGTTTCTTTACAGCAAAGTCCACTTTTTCCCTCCAACGTTCTGTGTCTGCCTGCTGTCTTTTTTTTCCTTTTTGCTTTTACAGCAGCAGCTTTATTGGAGTTTGTTTGGTGGAAACACTGAAACTGAACCTGACATCAAATGAGCCAAAAGAACAGAAGAAAACAAGGAACCAAAGAAGGCTGAAAAGCTTTCTGGAGTTGGTGAGAATGTTATGACACCTGGATGGATGTAAAACTGATGTCTTTTCAAAATATTAATCGTTAATCAGTTGAATACCAGAAATAAGTAAAAATATTCATCAGCACCATCATAAATTTCCTAAAACTGTAAGATAGCGATTTTGTAATCTGGGGGAAAAGCAGGAAACCCTAATATTTAAGAAGCAGCAATCACATAAAGGTTGAAGGTTCTGCATGAAATCTGGTTCATAAATGACACAAAAAATGACACAGTGGAGACATAAAATGACAAAAAAATAGACACAAAACAACACATCCCATAATACTGATGCACAAAGTTGGCTATAAAAAACAAAACAAAACACACATTTAGTCTTTATATTGTAACACGTAGTTGATATAAAACTGATCTGGTTTCAGTTTTTACCAGAACTCAAATGTGTTTTTCATCCTAAAATGTCATGTGTCTATCTGCTGTACTGATGAAGTTCTGAGGCTCAGAAATGATGGAAAAAGTCCAATAAAGTCGTAAATGTGGACCCTCCTCTATGTACCTGGAACTCTGGAAATATTCATAGTATGAAGGTAAAAACCCTGCACGGCTTAATGTGTCTTTTGCTGAATTTTGCTGAATTTTTTAAAGACACAAAGACGAGGAAGAAAATCTATACTGACTCCACTTTGAACCCTGAAATCTGCTGGCAGGTTTAAAAAGCAGATTTACTTTTGAAAAAAAACAAAAAAAAGCAAAATTGCTCCTTTTATCAGAAACTATAAAAACACAATAAACTGTCTGATTTTCACATTTTTGCCAGTCCTTGAACTGTGTGCAGTTTTACCAGATCAAAACCTAAACTCCTGTCCTCGTGTTCTAAACTGGTTTCATTAAAATCCCTTCTCATTTCAAAGCCAAATCGAGCCGTTTGCACCAGATCTTGTAAAAAAAATCCAACATTTTGTGCAACTATGAAGCCGCCAGTGACTCATCTGTGACCCAAGATCTTGGTGACAAAATGTCAGGGACTTCTCAATTGAACTTTTTTCGAATGTTTTTTGCAATAATTATCTATGAAAAAAAAAAAAGGAAAATAAGGTTTTTTGTTATTATTCTGATTGAGTAATTATCCATCCATCCATCCATCCATCCATCCATCCATCCATCCATCCATCCATCCATCCATTAACTTTGACGAGGTTGATTTCTGTTAACAGTGATGGAGGTTTTAGACTCATCAACCTCGCAACCTGCATCAAAACACCTGAAGATGGTTCATTTCTTCACTCATTTAATCAAGAATTTTACTTCTCAGGTAGAAGAATTTATATTCTGACAAATCACAAAGCAAAATCCAGCGACAGCAGCAGAGTTTGACAGTCCGTCAGGTCATTTTTAGCGGCAGAAACACCTTCAGCCAGTTAATCAGTGAAATATGCAGGCGAGAATGAAATCCTGCACAGAGACCAAACGTCTCCGAGCTCAAAGGTTCGCTGTGTTCCAGCACTTATTAGAGGGTGTCTGATCAAACTGTGCATCAGGAGATCTTCGGTTTGTGGTTCAGAGAAGCCAAAGAGAAGCTTCATCCGTCCACATTATGCAACTGAGCTGAGTTACAGTGCAGCTCGATAACAGATGCAGGCTGGATATTTAAAACCAGCAGTCAGAGGACTAATCCAGCCGCAGCTCAAGGTCAAACACACAGAATTTGGCAGAAAAACACTTTAAACTGATGACAGCCAAATGTCCCGTCACTGTACAGTAACCTGCTGGAGCAAAACAAACCTATTCCCACAAATTTATCCCAAAAACTGTGAACATCTGACAGCAAGAGCGCCAGGAAAATATAGTAAAAAGACAGTGGAGTATTGTTCTAAAACAAAGATCTATGAAATGATGTGATTTCAGTAGATTTAACTACAGAAAAACAGACTAATTTCATTTGTACAAATATAGACATTTAAAGTGGACATCG
>NW_007578251.1:49888-82689 GCF_000690725.1 Stegastes partitus
ATATGAATGATTATTTTTTTAAATAATGGTAAACATAAATAAAATACTGAACTTTTAGTGGATTTAAATACAATAAACTGCCATTTAATTAGCACAAAAACTGATTTTTGATGTGGACATTATGTGCAGTCTTGGAATTTTTTAAAATTAATTTTGTTTTATTTTTTATAAATTTACGACATATGTGTAATTTAGCAAAACAGGGAAAAGTTGTTTAATATAATATAATATAGTATAATAATAAAAAATACAATTTTTAAACCCTTAATTTGCATAATTCTTCTTTCAAATAACGGCAGATATCCATAAAATAATGCTATTTTTTGATAAATTAAATACAGAATAAACAATGTCATTTTATGGTCACACTGAAAATAATGCTTTGTAAACATACAGATTTTTCATGTGGACATTTTTTTTCAACTTTGGCCTGGTTTTTTGCCGTACATGTGAAAAACAGTACTTATATATTTGCAGTTTAACAAAACAGGGAAAATTTAGAAACAAACGTTTCAGGTCTTTTCTGTATTTTTCTCATTTTCTTTTTCCAGCCTTGTTTCATGAATGAATCTGATCAAATGGTGCTGTGTTTGTTTTGCTCACCCTGGGATTCCTCCAGACTCCAGCTTGTTGGCGATGTCAACGTCCCAGGACCAGACGTCAAACTGCCACTTCCTGAGGCCCAAAACGCCACAAAGAACCGAGCCGGAGTGGATCCCGATGCGCATGTCGATGTCGTGTTTCGTACGTGATCTCACATATCTGCAAGAAAAAGAACAATTATCACAATGATGAGGTGCATTTTCTAGCATTGCAGTGAACATAGAGGATTTTATTTAAGCTCTGTGCACATATGTAACGCAGTGTCACACTGAAACATATCCGTCAAATGATGACATACCCGTCTTTCACTGTTTTCAGGAAGTTTGTGCTGCTTACTGTTGCTGGCGCTACAAAATTACTTGGCAAATTTTAGAAAAAGATCATGACTTGGGCTCAAATACACCTTTCAGTGGATGTATTCCTGCTGTTTGCTTTTGTTGACGCTACATGAGTATAGCTGGTTCAGGGATGGAAATTTCAAACAATTTTCTTAACAGATAATTGGCGATGTAATCAATCAATAGCTGATTAATTGCTCGGATAGTCAACTCTGGTCAGAGGTGATTAACCTCCACAGAAGTCTTTGTCATGGTGTCCGTTGGTAGCTAAACTCCCACAATGCTCTCTGCTAGCCAACATGAACTGCCTGTAGTCTGAGTTAAACAGTAAGAGGCTCCACCTGGTGGAACAACCAGGTACTACAGCTGATCTACATTTGCATAACTTTCGTCTGCAGCCTTATCTGTTAATTTAGTTTTTGTGGTTAAATTATTAATGGCAATTAATCATTAACATCCCTGTTTTAAATACACCTGATTTCTGTGTTGGGTGACGAGTGCTGCCACAAGAATATCCCCAAAGAAACTTATTCATCTCACAATTTTACAGTCTTTTCTTTGTGCAAGTAATATATTTCTGCAACGTGAGCCGATATAGCTATAGACAGCTTTCCACTGTGAGAACTCAAAGTAAGCGCAACGTGGTACAAATGCTGACAGCTGTGGACCACTCATCCGCCCTTTAGACTTTCTGTTTCCATAGCAGGGCTTTCAATGCAAAGTTAACTCCATCAAAGCAACGGAAAGTGTCGTTACTGGATGTAACTCCAGTTCTATGAGCATGTAGGAAATAGAACGATGGAGGTTTGTTATTTTAGCTTACATGGTGAGAAAACTGGATGAAGACATTGAGAAGGGAGAAGAAATGGGGTTTGTTGAATTTAACCAACCAGTAACGTTTCAGGGTCGCAAAAACCTTTTAATCGCCCTGAAAGACGCTCTGCAGGGACAGCTCCTGCAGCTGGAACATGCTCAAAGGTTCAGGTCAGTTTCTGCAGGAATATACTGAGCTGACATATTGATCTGATGAATGGATGCCTGGATGATGGCAACAAGCCAAAGAATTTATGTGGTCGTTGTTGTGCTGTTGGTCTAAACTGTCAGAACAATAAGCAAACTGAAAGCAAAGTGCTGTGAGGTAAATGACAGCCCACTTCAAAATAAAGTCCCACTTTGACCTTTCACAGGTTCACTATTAAAAATGCATTGTTTTGCAATCAAAACGTATCTTTAAATTAGTAACGACAATAACAGATGAGGAGCGATACACCTATGTGCATATTTCAGTGTTGTATAAAAATTTGATAGAATTGACTTCAAGGCCATTGAGGCTGAAATATTCATGCGGGAACTTTGAAACTCTGTGTGCATTAATTCAGCCAATTAATATTCATGAAATTGACCTCTGGTGAACTGAAACAGACAAGGCTCAGAAATCCATCAACAACGGAGGTTTAAAATAAAAACAAAACAACCCCAGCAGACTTTTCACACTCGTTATTACATTTGTTTCTCATTTCATACTTTATTATAATGGAGCACAACACAAAGGCTGATAAGAGTCTGTGAGCAGCAGACGGAGCTCATTTCATGCTTCATAACGGCAGCGACGGACGTGAGGTGAAATGCATCCTGGGGGTCTGTGGCAGGTGCCGCGAGTCGCTCGACTGCTGAGCGAAAATTAACTCAAACACGCCGCAGGTTGTCATGACGACGACAGTGCTGATGATGATGATGATGGTGATGATGATGATGATGGTGATGATGATGGTGGTGATGATGATGATGATGATGGTGATGATGATGATGATGATGATGATGATGATGATGATGATGGTGATGGTGGTCGAAGACTTTGCATCAATCTTTACGAGTTCATGTTTAACCCAAAAGACTGTGTTGAGTTATAAGATTAATTTTTTTTTTCTGTTTCATTGAATATTTTATGGGCTGCAAGGTGACTCAGTGGTTAGCACTGTTGCCTCGCAGCTAGAAGGTCGCCGGTTCGCGTCCCGGTGAGGACACCCGGGATCTTTCGGTGTGGAGTTTGCATGTTCTCCCCGTGCAGTGTGGGTTCTCTCCAGGTTCTCCGGCTTCCTCCCAAAAAACACGTTGAGGTTAATTGGTGATTCTAAATTGTCTGTAGGTGTGAATGTGAGTGTGCTTCTGTCTCTACGTGTAGCCCTGTGATAGACTGGTGACCTGTCCAGGGTGTCCCCTGCCTTCACCCTGAGTCAGCTGGGACAGACTCCAGCCCCCCATGACCCAAGTGAGGATTAAACGGTGTATAGATGATGGATGGATGTTTTACTGTATATTTTATCTGTTTCTCATTTCTTGTCTCTTTGTCTTTTTTTTTTTTATAACTGTTTCAGTCAATTTAAATCAATAAATAATAATAATACATCTGTCTGCACTTCATTCAACTTATCTGTCCTGTTTTTGATTATTCAAATGTATTAATTTAATTTTGATGACATACACATTTATTTATTCATTTATTTATTTATTGTCCAATTTGAATAACCTCTGTGTGTGGTAAGGTGCTTTATAAATACACTTTCTTACTTAATTATTAGAATACACAAGTTTTTAAGTTGATCACTCATGAAAATGAAGTTGTTCGTTGCATTTAGTTCTGGGAATTTGCTTTTCCATTTATTTTATTTTAATTCATTTTCAACAGGTGAGTGATATTACAATTCACCTCTATGTGCCACAAAAGAGGGGGGAAAAAAAAGCTAAAATGACCAAAACTGTTTTTCATTCCAGGCTGTAGATGTGTTTATTTTTTGTAAAAATGAGCTCAGGTCTGTTTGCAGATTTTATTCAGTTCATTTCTGCTGCTGTGAAAACTGCCAATCTTCAGTGTCACAGCAAAGAATGCTGGTTATTTTTTAACAGGAATAACACACTTTTCTGTTTCTGAACACACTAATGACTGCTTTAACAGCAGTTAGCTCTTTTTACTGTGTTTCCTGCCAATGTTTCTCATCACAGCAGCATCGACGGCTCACTCAGTCGCTCACTTTGGATTTTGGGGGTGAAAATTGCTCCCCTTTGTTTGGCTGAAAGGATTTGAGTTTTCTCAAAGTTCCATCTTTTCATTATTGTGAACGATTTTAAGCTAAAATGAGGCAAACATCAGAAAGTTTGCTTGTAAATTCAGCACAAAGGCAGCTTTTCATGCACGTTTCACAACTAATAAGTACAAATAGGATCCTGTAACAACAGCACTGGACGCCTCAGACACTGAAGGGTTTCTGAAGCCGTGAGAAGCTGCTGGTCTTTGATTCGTGTTGATTGTTGAGCATGAAGACAGCAGATAAACATCAGACACAGCGAGAGACACTGAACTCTGTCTGCAGCTCAGAAAACACACGTTTTAACCCTCCAAACACAGATCTGATTTATGTCAGATATACAGGCCTCACGCAGGAACACTGTCTCGTTTTTATCTACAATCTTTCTCACAGTTTTCTCTCCTTGTGCTTCTTTGTTCTGTTGCAGTTGATGGAGAGGCAGAAAATCAGAGTAACTCAAGTAGTTTGTATTTGACTCGTCTGTCTCAGCTCATATTAGCTCCAGATAAACGTCTGAATACATTTTAGAGTAAAACCAGGACTGCAGATTTTGTCATCCATCACTTAAATTGAAAATGCATTAGAAAATGATCCTTTTACCCTCTGAATCCTAAATCCTACCAGCAAGTTTGAAAGGCATATTACCTTTCAAAAAAGAAGCCAAAATGACTCTACCAGAGCGAGAAACTGTAAAAACAGAAAGAAGTGATGGATTCTCAGCTGTTTCAGTCACTGAACTTCATCTGTGATTTGCAGTTTCATGCGTAAGTAAATTAAATCAAAGTGTTGATTTAAAATCCTCATATTTAATCAAAATCACTTTATTCTAATGTCTCATTTAAAACTTTGCCGAAAATAAACTATTGGCACAAACAAGATTCTGTGAAAAACAAAAAAAATCTGCACTTCTCTGCACATCTGTGAAGCTATGAGCGACTCAACTGCCACCAACAGTCATGTCACAGATATATGCGCTATACAAATAAAATTGAATTGAATTGAATTGAATGTTCTCCCCGTGCAGCGTGGGTTCTCTCCGGGTTCTCCAGCTTCCTCCCACACGGTCCAAAAACATGTTGAGGTTAATTGGTGATTCTAAATTGTCCGTAGGTGTGAATGTGAGTGTGCTTGGTTGTTTGTCTGTAAGTGTAGCCCTGTGATAGACTGGTGACCTGTCCAGGGTCCTGCCTTCACTCTAAGTCAGCTGGGATAGACTCCAGCCCCCCCAAGACCCTAATGAGGATTAAGTGGTGTATATACAATGGATGGATGGATGGATGGATGGATGGATGGATGGATGGATGGATGGATGGATAGTCATTGTTGTGCTGGAAACAGGACAGCTGAATCAAATGTGCATGTTATCTTTCAAAAAAAAAATCTCCAAGAACTTTTCATTTATAAGCCAAAAACTATACATAAAAAAGAATTGTTGCATTGTCAGCTTTCTCACAGTCCTTGAACTAATCATCTGTGGGTTACAGTGGCCTCAGGACATTTCACCAAATCCAAATCTTTAAACATTTCTTCAAAATCCTTTTATTCTGCATGTCTCATTCTAAAATTGCCAAAAACAAACTATTTGCATGCTGTTTTAAATTGAACTGCAGGCAGTGTTTACACAGAGCATAAAGGAGACACATAGGAAAAAATCGATAGTTTGTGGAGCCTCCGTCATTCTTTCCAATGTTGGTAACACGTGGACATTTGAAACATGTTGAATTTAGGTTTTTGCAAGATAAATAAAATCAATTCAACTTTTTTGTTGTTGTTTTGGTAGGACTTCTGTTATTCTAGACACAGTCATGCTGGTCCCACAGAGGTTCAGGACTTTCTGTTGCAGTGTGGCAGCTTCTTGCAGCTTTCTGTGCCTCACAAGCAGGTGAAGCTGCATTAATTAGATCCACGAACACAAACTCCAGCCGTCTCTAAAGCCACCGTTCTTACAGCAGCAGTGTCGCACCACAGAGCGACCGGCTGTCCTCAGCTCACCATATTGACTTAATAGTATACAGCACAAATCTCACAGCTTATCCGCCACTAATCCCTCTTTTTCCTCCAAACATCCTCCTCTCCTCCCTCAATGTCACGCTGGAAGTGATGCAACAGGGTCAAAATGCGCAAAGAAGATCATCAAAATGAAAACTGCAGGCTTCAAAAGGACAAACTCTAACGTCTGAGAGCCTTTTTACGAGAACCTGCAGAGCACCGGTGTGTTATAAGTGGGCGGTTTTAGGCGTTTTGAACCTCCTCTCTCATGAAATGATGCTTCTACAGTCACATGGAGCTTATGAGATCTGCCAAACCCTGTTATGTAATTTCAGAAATGTGATTCCATCACTAAAAATACGTTTCCTCCCGTCTCAGTGATGCTGCACGTCTGATACGGAACCGGGTAATTGGACGCGTTATTTGTGACTGAAACTCAGCTGGAGGCTAATTCTTGCAAATGCAAATATCGCGGAGAAGCTTTTGTGAGATCAGAGACCTGCTGCACCGAGGACAGCGAGAAACAAGATAAAAGAATTTTACAGATTACAGCAGAGTTGTCCAGCACCTCGGGCGAAAAGACACAACAGATTCCTTTAAAGTAGCAGCAGTGAAACAACAACTGAGGCTGGGTTTCATTCAACATATTTGCAGGAGAGAAGTGTAGTTCAGTCACGGTGTGCGTCTGAGAGCTTCAGAAATAAATAAACTGCAAACTAAAAAGCAAAGCTGCTCCATGTTTCCTGAATCTGCTGCTTGTTATGCAAAGTGCCTGAAAACGGCACTTCAGTTGTTTGCATCCGACTCTTAACTCGCTGTAATCGGCTCTGAGCGCACAGACGCGACACATACGCAGCGTCAGTAGAAACAACTCACACAGATTTGTGAAGAAATTTCTTAGAACTTAACAGCACACAGTGATTTCTAACAGCTACACTGTAAAACAAACAAACAAAAAAGGGGGTTGAAAAAGGAGTGAAAACCGGAAAAAGAAAAAAAAGGAAAAATGGTGGAATAATGTGATGTTCAAAAACTCCAAGAACGGTAAAAATGAGAGCAAATATCTGGAAAATAATGATTGTTTTGTTTTTCCTGATGTAAATACAGTAAAACAGTGTGATTTTACAGTCAAATATAACAAAAGAGTGAGAATAGATTTTTGGACATTATTTACACTTTTGGTAAATTAATACTTTTCTTTTGTGATTTTACTGGACATCATCTGTACTTAGAGCAGGAACAATCTGTAAATACCAGTTAAAGCTGATCTACCACTCCTCAGTACTCAACATACAAACGTTTTCTTTTAAATAGCAGAAAATATTTGCAAAATAATGATATATTTGCTGATTAAAATACAATAGAAACTGTCTAATTTGATTATCAATCGTTGTAAAAGGACAAACTACCACCTGTAAAAAAAAAAAACAACAGATTTTTAACATAGACATTACTTACAGTTTGTTTGTTTGTTTTGCAGCTGATGTGTTAATTAATACTTTTTTCTCAGATTATACTAAATATCATCTACAATTTAACAAAACAGGAAAAATTTATTTAAAAAAACACTTTAAACAGTGCACCTTTTTTTTTAGCCCTAAATAAAATAAAATAACTTTTATAACTAAAATATTGATAATTTTGCTGATTTAAATATGGTAACAGTATACATTTAATTTTAAATGTTGTGAAAAAAATAATTACATTTATAAAAAAAATAAATGTAAAAAAGTCAATGTTAAAATATAACATTTATATAACTGTCTTTTGTTTTATTGCTACTTTCTACATGTACATTTAAAAAATGAATAAATAAAATAAAAAATCTGTGATTTGACAAGAAGGAAAATCTATAAAAAAGCTGTTAAACATTTATAATTTTTCAATCATTAATATTCAATAATTTTTCTTTCTTTCTTTCTTTTTTAATAAATACAGATTTGATGTAGACATTATTTATACTTTTAGCTATTTCTCATTTTTAGCTTTATTTAAAGATACAATGTGAAAATGGAATACGTTTATCTGGGAGTATCTGTAACTTAACAAAACAAAGAAAGTATGACATATAACAGTTTTTTCTTTTTTTTGTTACAGTGCAGGATCATGTTTACGGTGGACTACGGAGACACGGGGCTCAACCAACACCCAACTCTATGATGGGAACTTCAGCTTGTATTTGTTGACATACTGAACCTAAAAATTTAGCCAAAAATATTTAACAGAACGTAGTTTGGTTTCTTAAATAATCAATAAGTAAAGTCTGAACATTTTCTGAGACGGTGCAGCAACATATTCACTCAACTCTGTCTACACTGACTCAGAATGACCCACATTCTTTGTCTAACTACTGAATTTGCTTGAAACTGACCAGGTTTTTAAGTCTTTCCTTAGAAATACAGTAGGTACGTTCACTCCTTTTTTTCAGAGAAACAAAATGCTGATGTATTTTGGGTCACAGCTGCTCTCAGCTCACCATAAGTGTGTTACATAAGAATCTAAGAATAGAGGTCAGAGGGAAAACCTCTAGGTCCATGTAGGGGGAAGCCTTTTCATCTCTAGAGAGCTGTTTGTTTTTGGAAAGTAGGATCCAAAGCATTTCTTACATGGTATGGAAAACCTACCATGAACTGTGTGTAAACAAATAATAGAATAAGAAAGAGTGTTCACTGTAATGCTCTTCTTTTTTGTGGAGATGCTGGACATATTCTGCCTGTTTTTTTTCTAGATGAAACCGTACCTCAATGACCCAAACAAGTTTTAAAAAGACAAGCCCAACATTTCAGCTTAAGCCTTCAAGGGCCAGAAAAAAAATCCAAAAACTATAGAAACTAGTCAAACCAAAAACCGCCTAATCACTAAATTTACAAATTTGATACAACCGACGTGGTGCTTTATGCTGATAGAGCTATTTCTAACACAGACATGAAGTTGACCACATAGTTGACCACAATCCTTACAGATTCCACCGCGTGTTGTCAAAATAAAGTCAGAATGGAGGCCATTAAGTGTTACCAAAGACTCTGTCATGCTGTCCATTGCTAGTTAAAGGTTACATACGGTTTGTCACTGAGATATGAAAAAACACTCTTCTTGGTCAATACAGGCTTCTCCTAAACAATTAGGTTGATTATCTGAGGTCAGTTTATCTGATTGGTCCATGAGCTCCAGCAAAACGTTCAATTAGCTGAAGTTGGATTGTTCTGCTGATAAAATGTGGAATCAAAAAAAAAAAAAAACAATATTCACATATCTGTTAGATTATAATTTATTCCCGTGCATGCTGTTTGGAGTAATTCCAGTCTGGGACGTTCTAAAACTGTCTCATGTCTGTGTCTTGGCTCAATCCAAGAAATTTGGTGGTTGGAATACGCAGGATATCTTTTTCAAATTTCAGTTCATTTCTTTCTCCCCCATTAAAAAACACGACATGGCCTGCAGTAGAGTTGTTAACAACGATGACAGCAACAGAAGCTCGTTGGTACCTGATGGTTTTGATCATGCTGAGGCCCATCTCCACGCAGCAGTGGGCGTGATCCTGCCTGGGCTCCGGCAGACCAGACACACAGTAGTAACAGTCTCCCAGGATCTTTATTCGTAGACAGTGATGCTCCTGCAGCACAGAAACACATGACGTTCATGTAATTAAACCTTAATGAAACCCAAAACGTTAAAGCAGAGAACATGAGCGAAAAAATATGTATGAAGTGGAAAATTAAAAATAAATACACGACTGAAAACGCACTAATGCTCCGACTGTGAAATCGTGACCGACAAGGCGTGACAGCCTGAAATACTCTCATGATAATAATAATAATAGTCTGATATCATGTGGAGCTACGGACTGAATGCTTTAACTGATTTTAAGTCTGTTGATTTGAATTAAATTTCTGTCGAGCTGCTCCAAAAACAAAGAAATGTATTTATTGAATAGCTCCATCCAGTTTAAACTTTACTAACAACAGGACAAACAATAATGTCATTTATCTCATCTTGTCTTATCTTAATCAAGTAAGTAACAGAGTTTGTTTTTCTACAAAGATGTGAAAAATTAAAGTGACGTTATTTCTACAGAACTTTTAAAACAGCTCATGTTGAACTCAATACAGAAATAAGATGAACATTACTCATTTGCTTAAAAAGTCTAAATATTAAGTTAGGAGCCTTCAACGTGACCTAATTTACCTGAATAATTTACATACTAAGGTTAAAATCCTAAACTGTTATTTATTATTAAAATGTACTTGAATAATTTACATACTAAGGTTAAGACACTACAATATTATTTAACATGCAAATTTACCTGAATAATTTAAATACGAAGGTCAAAACCGGACAAAATTAATGAGACAAATTCAGCAGAATCATTTACATATTAAGATTAAGAAGCTACAACATTAATTATTCTACAAATGTCCCTCAGTTAAATATTAAGGCCCTGCAACATTAGTTGTTGTTGTAGGTTAATTACTAGAAGAAATGTTAAAAAGAGCAAGAATGAGAAGAAGAAAAAGTACAGCAAGAAAAGAAAAGTAAGAAGAGAATAAGAAGAAAAGGAAGAAAAGGAGGAAGGAGGTGGTAGAAGAAGGAAAAAGAGGAGAAGGAGATGGGAAAAGAAGTAGAGGCAGAAGAAAAGCAGAAGAAGAAGGAGGAGGAGGAGGAGAAGAGAGGAAGACGCAGAAGTAAACGGAGTAGAAGAAGAAAGAGGAGAAGAAGGAAATGAAGAAAGAAGAAGCAGAAAAAAAGGAGTAGTAGAAGAACAAGAAGGAGAAGAAGGAAGAGCAGAAGAAAGAGAAGAAGTAGTAGAAGAATAACACAGAGCAGAAGACGAAAAAGAAGAAGCAGAATAAAAAGTAGTAGAAGAAAAAGAAAAATGAAGAGGAGAAGAAGAAGGAGAAGGAGAAAAAAAGGAGTAGTAGTAGAAGAAGAAGAAATCAAGAGGAGAAGAAGAAAGAGGAGTAGGAGAAGAAGAAGAAAAGGAGTAGTAGACAAAGAACAAAGAAGAATGAAGAGGAGAAGAAAGAGATGATGAAGAACAAGAATACAGAGAAGAAAGACGAGAAGAAGATAAAGAAGAAGACGAGAAATAAAAAAGTGGTAGACGAAGAACGAAGAAGAAGGACAGCACTTTACATTGCCAGTTATCTTTCTTCTTCATTGTCTTCCATTTGTAGGATTCAGCACCCAGTGCTGATGCTATTCTTATGAACTGACAGCTTGTTTTATCTCATTAGAATCATGCAACAAGTGTTTTCTCTCTTCAGACACTCAGAGGAATGAAAACATGGTTTGTCCTTTACAGAACAAAGGTGTATTCCAATGACTTTATGAACAGTATCAATACTTCAGCAGATGTCATAAACTAGGTAATCCATCAGCTGACATCCTCCTCACTAGATAAACAACAGCATTGGTCGCTGAAGAGCCCTTTAACATGAGCACAAACTACAAAAGGTTTTAAAAATCCCACATTTCTTTCAGGATTCTGTCAAATAATTACCTGCCAACCAACCAGAAACTGTATTTTTGTTTCCTTTAACCCTCAGACCACTCAGCTCTAGTAAAAAAATGAGAAAAAAACTGTCTCACAGTGAAAATGTTGAGAGTAAGGAGTCAAGGGGAGGCAGTTAAAAGTGGATTCTGCTGCAGGAGTAGCTGAAAAAGCCTCTGTGACTTTTTAAAGTTTGTTTTTGGCCATTTGTTACAGAAAATGAAATTCAGCTTAACTGAGGCTCGATTGCCACATGAGGACGAATATGTAAAGCGATAAGGTCGGCTAGTAAATATCGCCTGGGTTAGCGAGTTCCTGGGATCGCTAATGCAGTTAACAAAATGGCCGATTAAGGCAGCTAATTTTTATGTAAACTTCCAGAGTGAAAATAAACATGTGAAATGTTCATGCAAAAATCTTTTTTTTTTTCTAAAGCTGCAGAAAACTCGTCATATTTGCCGTGACTGCAGAAGCAGTTTGTTTCCCCAAATCTCTGCGACAAAGGTGACGAATGTAGCATTAGCATAGCGACAAACCAGCAACGTCAGCGGATGTCACAGGTTAAACATACACTTTCACAAAAACTGCAACAGATTTGTGCACGTCGAGTGAAAAGCTGAAATGACTCACGTGTGCGAGGCGGTCGAAGCGTGCAAAGAGTTCGTTCAACATTCGCACCAGCTCCTGCGCTGACAGCGTCGTGGAGAGGTTTGTGAAGCCTTTAACATCTGCGAAAAGAATGCTGAATAAAATACGGAAATGTCACTTTAATATCCAGGTCAGCTCTTAAAAAAATACTTATATTTCAGATTTGCATAAGTTGCACAT
Organism: Stegastes partitus; assembly: GCF_000690725.1. Classification (NCBI taxonomy): domain Eukaryota; kingdom Metazoa; phylum Chordata; class Actinopteri; family Pomacentridae; genus Stegastes; species Stegastes partitus. The sequence continues at coordinate 62,221 of NW_007578251.1, forward strand.
TTACACAAACATCTCAGTCAGAAATGATCATCATATGACACACAAATTTGAGAAAACAAGCAATAATAAACAGAAACGCCCCACGTGATTTAAGAATTCTCCTTCTTATGGCAGTACAGGTGAAGATAAAGTTTTTCATGGCGTTTTTTTCCTCACCTGACATTCTCGTAGCGGTGGATGTAGATTCTGTGGAACTGATGCTGGAGGTGCTCGTCCTCTACATTTGTCATGTCGTTGATCATTTCCAAAACTACAAAACGTGGCAGGACTGATAACACCAGTCGCTCCTGTGGGGCAGAAAAATGAATCATGTTAGCGCTCTGACCTGGAAAAATGTTGTTCCATGAAGTCATTTTGGTGATTTGTCAGCCTTAAAAGTCTGATTTTCTTCAACCTGCAGGTGGGTTTGAAAGGTCTGTTTAAAAAATCCCTAAAAATAAACCATTTGTCAGAGACAAAAACCCAGAAGTAGTAGATTTTGAAACATTTGATGGCAATTGAAATATCAGGAAAAGAAAAGAGGGAAAAAAAGAAAGAGAGAAATGTATTAATCCAGATGGAAATTCTTGTGGCAAATATTTCTCATAAAACAAATCACCTGCGACGTGCCATTTCATCTGAAACTAACTTTAAAACTGTGAAGCTTTATCAAAGTCACTACATTCTACATGTCTAAATTACAAACATAATCCAAAAAAAAAAAATAAACACTACACCATTACAAGACAAAAAATCAGGAAGTACTTGGTTGAACGGCAGGCAGTGTTGACACACAGCAGATAGGTAACAGAACAAATTATAGAAGTAAGTACTAAATCATCTACAGTATGTGAATCCTTCAATTCCCCCCCTAAGTGTTGGTAACATCTGTGGACACTTGGAACTATATTGGACATGTTGATTCCAGGTTTTCTCAATTTTTGTGGAAGAAAAAAATAAAAAAATAAATTTCCTGTTTGTCTTTTTGTGTAATTAATGTCATCATAACTGTGTCCTACTGACAGAAGGGATTTCTGAGTTCTCGCTCCTTCTTCGTGGTTGTTCTGTTTCCATAGAGGTGCAGGACTTTATATTGCAGTGAAAAATGAACCACAGTGAGTAAAAATTAGGAAAAAAAACCAGCCAGACAGTGTTGCGTATAGTTCTGACATCAATCATCCCATTACAACACAATCTCCTGCTGGGAAACTAAAGTCCTACATTCATGTGATGTTAATGTGACATGTGTCTAAACACAAACAAGCACATGTCCTCTGCTAGAACTGCTAAAACTGCTTAGAAAAGGCTTGAGGAACACAACCAAGAGCCCAAGAGGACACGTGGCAATAAGAGGGATGATATTAGGGCAGACTGTTTTAATGTTGTGGCTTATTACTGTACAGAAAACAAGTAAAAGTCACCTGATCAAATGGCAGATTGTTCCACTTTTTGAAAGAAAAAAAATTAGGGTTCAAAACTAGATAATAAGAGCAAAAGTGGAACTGAGAGCTAAAAAGTTCACAAACTTGTTAAACACACGAAAAAACAGTGTTTCAGCTCAGCAACAAAAAGATAATGTAACAGTTTGCATAAATGTTTTTGAGCTAAGACAATTTCAATGTAAAAGTTTTGAAAAAAATCAGAAAAATATGTTTCTTTTTTTATTTATAAGTATAAAATCTTTTCATAATCAGATGTACGAAGACGCCAGCTAGGTTCAGTTGCATGATTTTTAAAAAAAAAATTACAATAATGTAGAAAAACAAAGCTGAACAGATTCACAAAACCCATATTATACAAACATAGACACAGAAAATGGTATTAAGAAGTCATGTTCAACCAACAAAACATATTGAGCCAAGGAAAATTCGAGCTTGCTTGCTTGCTTCCTTCCTTCCTTCCTTCCTTCCTTCCTTCCTTCCTTCCTTCCTTCCGTCCGTCATTCAATGGTATTTTAAAATATTTAATGGTTGGTAGCACAAACTCATGTTTTTAAATTGATTACTGGCAAAAAATCAAGTTGATTATTTGAAAGAAACTTCCTGTAAGTATGATGTGCCTGATTACCAAAACAAATCAAAAAATGAACTCATGTTTTTAAGTTGGAATATAAAAAATTTAAAAAATCCTCCAATGTTTAGGAGGCAGAGAAGATTTGAAATCGTAGCCTCAAAAAATAATGGAGAAAATGTAACTTTCCTTAATATGAATTGATTGAATATGGGATAAAAATAATAACATTTAAGCTTAAATTAGACACAATATTAAGTTCATTGCAACATTATTAGTGTCAAAATAACTTCAGAAAATAATGTTTGCAACTTTAAAGATCCATCCAAACGTAGTGAGAACGGGTCTCTTGAATTGCGAGTGCAGCGTGCAATTTACAGTTAAATGCAGTTAAAATAGAAGGCAAGGAGGAATTAAATGGAGTCAAAAATAGAAATCAACTGAACTAAAGCTTGTAAAAACAAATTACATAAAGTCCCGTCTGTAGGAGACGATTTGCTGAAGGATAAGCTGCTTCATCAGGATCCTCAGAAACAACCAGAAACCTGAGTTTGTCTCGTGGTTTTGGTTCTGACGCGGCGCCACTTGGCAGCAGCAGAGACAGATTTGGAGTGGGAGCGCTGCAGCATTCCTCAGTATTTTTTTTTGGCCTCGGGGATCTTCAGCAGCGCCAAGCAACTGCCTCCTTCACATTCTGAATACATTAGAACCAACCAGAACCGTGGAGGGTGACATCAGCAAACAGCTCGTGTTCAGAGACGCTGGAGATTTCTGATCCTCTGCACTTAAAGGACGGCAGAGGGACGCGTCTAATACCTGGAAACCGGTCAGCTGGCTCAGTGCTGCGTCCTAAAGCCTCGCTGTCTGAACACCACAGAATCTGTCGGTGGACTCAGATTTGCTCATTTTGCAGCCAATCAAGAGTTGTCTGCAGTTGTTGACATTAAAGCACTCATCAGCTTCATTCTGCGTCTCCTCGGGAATTTTCACCAGAAACAAACTTAGATACCTTGACGCCGACGGCAGCTTCATGTTCCCCTTTTGATGACAAATAAATGTGAAAGACGGCGTGATATTTACATGTGCACATGTCACACTGTTGCCCTGGGTGACATGTTGCTTCATTAGCATGAACACACTCTGTGGTTCACGTTGACTCAATCCCACGAACAGCGTCCTGCTGTCGCTACAACGCTACAGGGCACCAAATGTGGAGTAATCTGCTTCTCAAAATAGTCCCAACAACTACAGACAATCCTAAAGTAAAGGTTACTCAAAGGTCTAATTAATTCATCTTGGAAATATTTATGCAAAAACAAAATGACTGTAAACAAGAAGCTACTGAAGGAGCAAACACCAACGAGGCAGCAGTCTTCTCAAACTCATAATCTGCAGCCGGATTCTGGTTCAGCACAAAGCTGAGAGCAGTTACAAGTGAACCTGACTGTGGAGTTAGTGAAGAAATCAGAAGTTAATCAGCTCCTCTATAATTTGCATTAATCCATACTGAAACATGATATATAAGTTCCAATACTGACTTTTTCTTGGTCTTGAATAGAACATATCTCGAATCCTATTTATAATCCAACTGAAATGATATCACATCTCGGCTGTACTGTCGATACCATTAACCGGAACTTCTATAAAAGACATACAGATGCAGACTGGTATATAAAATAACAAATAACTCCACCAGCTGCTAATATAACCGAAGTGTTTTGGGTTTTTTTTACCAGCCACAAACGTTTCTGGCTGAAATTCTCAAATCCACACATTTTTTTCAACTCACAAGAACTTGTTGTCCAGCTCTGTAGAGCAAAAGCAGAAATCTGTCTTCAGCTTGCATCATATTCAACATCATGCATCACAACAATGATCAGGAAAACGATTTAAATACACAATGTTAGATGTAAATTCTGAAGAAAGCAAGGAATGAAACACTGATTTAGTCCATTTACAGTCAGTGATTTAGCCTCTTAAAACTCATTTATGTGTATCAAAGTTGCATTTTTAGGTTTTATTTTTCCATGATAATAAACTTTTCCTACCTTAAAATGCAGTGCAAGCTCAGCCCCCCAATACACTGCAAAGCTACTTCATGCTACACAACAGCAAGTTGTAATATTGGAGCTATTCAGCTGCACGTTTGAAACTGAAAAAGACTAATGAAACCAAAAGCTCCACCGTGACGCTGATAAAATCAGTTCTTATGTTTGTTACACATGGAAACCCCAGAAATCTGAATCTGAGTTTCTGAGACATGGTGTTGACTGATGATTTGCTGATGATACACCTTCTAGCATAAAAAAAACACCATAGGGATTAATGTACAAGGCTAAAGACTTGATTTTCACCATGTGCGGTCCCCAGACGTCCAACAGTTACTGATTTAACTGAACAGGAGACTCGTGAATCCTCTAAAGGCTCCACTGTGCTGCTCTGCTTTTACACATGTACCTGTTGTAGCATTTTGTTGCCACTTGAGGGCAAAAACATGTGAAAATGTACAAGTTTGTGCTGTTGTTGGTCCTTTTGCTGCTGCTGCAGAATAGACAGAAGTGATGGTGGAGTCAAACTGAGTCCTGTTGCATCAGCAGCTCTTAAAAACACAAGAATCGTTCCGGAAACTGACCTTTTAAACCGTCCGCTTTAGCATCCGACCTACACGCAGCATTACAGCCGAAGACTGCGTCTCTGTAGCTTCAGTGTTGGTAAATTTCCTCTAATCCTTCAGTAGACGTAGGCGTCGAGCTACAAGCAGAAGCATGAATGTGCCTTAAAATGCCGCCTGTCATTCATGCAGCTGCTTTATCGCAGTGATGAGATGACAAGCTGTTTACTGCGCTGAACAGTTTGACGTTTCTGCAGAGTTTGATGAACTTTTTTTTTTTTCATTCTGCGGCAGTTTAGTCTTTGTGAGCCGAGGAACCGCAGCCAGAACTGCTCTGAGTTCACTTGAGTCTGATTGATTCTTCTAATTTTGAGCCGTGAACTGAAGTTTCCATACGGTTGTAAAGATCATGTTCATCTGTTTATCATGTTAGTCTGGAGTTTCCAATGACTCTTAGAACTCTGAATTTTCTCTGAGGGAATCATTGTCACAAAAACAATCATGTAATTCTGATTCTTTCACAGATTTATTACTGGTCCTATTGAAATAAACATACATACAGAAATCTAACATGTGATTCAATGCCCTTTGACCATTTGCACCTCAACTAGGTTCTTTTGGTTTCCGTCCACCAGCTTCTGGTTTATCTTTGGTTCCTCTGAACAGAATTGGTTCAACTAAATTTGTTGTCTTTCTGACTCAGACTTGGTTCTTCATCAGTACAGGTTCTTGGTGGGTTTACTTTGTAGAGACCAGTCTAAAACCTTCATTCTCGCCTGATTTAACCGTTTCTTTACCGATTTGGGGTCATCGTCTTATTAAACCATCCAACTGTGTCCGAGATTCAACCTTCTGCTGATGATTTGATGTTTTCCTGGTGAAAGTGGAGGCAATCCTCCTTCTTCATTATTCCATTTACTATGTTCCAGAGCATAATATTGCCACCATCATGCTTTACACCTGATTTGGTCTTCTGGGGGTTTCTTGATTTTAGGGTTATACAAGGGCATTTCAATTTTTGCTCACAACTGTATGATAAATCTGTAAGAACGACTGAAACAGAAATAAAACTGACACATTCAGACACTCTTTGTGAATGTGACTCCATCTATCAGATATATTTACACAAAGTAAAAACAGAAAGTCTGCAGCCGAACAGCAGGCTTCAGCTCTGAACAGTCGTGCTGTGAGGCGACGTCGCCAACCGTCGCTCCACTGAGCCGCCCCCCGCTTAGATCACAGAGAAGTTTTCGAGTGTAAAATAAAAATGCAACCTCGTGTGCACTCGGTGAAGCTGCGTGACGCTGTCTGAGAGCTCTGGAGAGCCTCTTCAAACCTCGAGCACGCGTGGAGAGAGAAGCTGAGGCTGGATAACAGCAGAGAGGGAAGGAAAAACAGCCCCGGTGACTGTTTGATTCTCTTTAGTCTCAATGGCAATGCCGGTGAAAGTAGTCTGTGCTGCTCATTCAGGCCCACAGCTGGGAAACACAATGCTGCCTATATGTTTGGTTTTAACACCAGATTAAAACAAGAGATTTGCATTTATTCTGTTAACATTTGCTCATTTAAGATTTTTCTCTGATATCTGATATTTTGGCAACCTCTTGTGTGAATAAGTGCATCCCAGCAAGCTAACGTTACCTACAAGTTCTAATAATGTTTTAAAGGTAACATTCAAATATTTGTTATTTCAAATAATGTTCCTGTGAGGTTAAAAGTGACTAAAACAGAACATTTTATTTAGAACATTCAGACTACATTTGGGGGACGAGCTAACATTTAAGAAATGTTTTCAAGACGTTATCAAGGCCTCAGATGACAGAAATGTATTTCATAAAAGTTCCTTTAATGTGATATTTTAACAAAGGTGGAACATTTTGCGGCAATATTCTGAGGAGGTTTGGGGGATGTTTCCATAAAAACATGAGAACTCTGCAGAACCTTCTTAGAACATTTTTAGAGCTATTTTTTCTTAAAATGTTAGACGTAAAACTCCAAGGGGTGCATCTCCCTGAAAATGTATGAAATGCATGTAACATAAAAGGTGCTTTTGAACCTATTTCCAAACCTAAACGAGAGGTTCAGGTGATGAAACGCAAAACAGAAGTAAACACAGAGTGAAAATCAGCAAGTATAAGCAAAATTCAAAAGGCTATTTAAGTGAAAAAATAAAACTGTAATTTTGGTCCAAGACAGAATTTGAACTCAGCTATCCTGGATAAAAGTGTCATTGTAAGAAGGTGGAGGAGATTTATACTGGATTAAATTGATTCATGGCCATTTAATGGGCTGATAATTTTGCAAATGGGTGGAAAAAAACAAGCTTCAGAAGAGATTCTGACATAAAACTCCCCTCAAAAGTGACCCAAAATCTGTAAAGACATAAAATTATCATTATCTCTACTAATTGTGAACCTTTAAAAGCTTGACGCAAGGCAAAAGCAGGTCCACACAGAACAGAACAATTCATACATTAATAGTTATTAATAGACTTTGTATAAAAGTTTTGCATAAAACGTTTGGTAATTTATCATGTTACTGTCATATTTAAAATAATAATCTTTCAGGAGAATCGTTTTTTGATTTACACCTAAAAACAGAAGCCATCTCACAATAACGTATTTTTTAAATGTATTTTTACATTTATTTTTTATTTATCTTTTCACGTGATGATCAATTCCAGTAAATTGGTATAAACTGGTATCTGATTGGTGCCCCTCCCCCTGGACATCAGCTGATTGAGTCGGAGGCGAGCAGGTGCTATGCGGTTTGCCGCCTCCTGCTCTCTCCTCGGCTCTGCTGTGTGGTTTTGTGTTGTGTTGTGCTGGAAAGCGGAGCCTCAAATTAAGGTCTAGACAGACAAACATTGCAGTGGAGCGTTGCTAATGCTGCGTCACAACCAAACGCTGCGGGGTTCGGTGCTGCAGATTCACTGCAAGAAATGTGGATGTTACCGAGTCGCTTTGAATTCAGGCTCAAAGTTTGAACCTCTGAGGAGCTGCGATGTTGCAGAGTCACCTGTCAATCAAAGTGCTGCTTTTTTTTTTTTTTTACACAGAAATGTAGGATTCCTCTAATTATCACACACAAAGCTTGGTTTTAACAAAGTGCATCACTGGCTTCACTGCACATTTAGAGTTTTGGCTGAATGTTCCACCATCCCTACTTGTCCTTATTTTAAACTTAATTTACCAAACCTGCCAGGCTGAATTTGGGAAAATATTTATACAATTATGCGCAAGACAAGCCACAGAAAAACATGGACGCTTAGGGTTTGAGTATTTCACTCAGTTTAAACATTAGATACAGTTTTAGAAAAGTGCTTTGGTAGGCAGTATAACCTGTCAGAAATGGTGTGGGCGAAACAAATAATGGATTTCAGAATCGTAATTCTAAACAGCGCAATCAACAAATTACAAAGGCTACAATTTAGAAATACACGTTACGAAGCAAGTCAGCTCAAGAGTTTATTCTACAGATGTTGATAGTTATCCATTAACCAAATAATTTCCAATAATAATTTAACCGGTTGTAAAATACATCAACATACAAGGCAGGAAATCAGCTGTAGTACCTGGTTGTTCCACCAGGTGGAGCCTCTTACTGTTTAACACTGTAGAGACCAGAGGAGGCGTCACTCAGACTACAGGCAGTTCATGTTGGCAAGCAGAGAGCATTGTGGGGGTTTTGCTAGCAATGGGCACCATGACAAAGACTTCTGTGGAGGTTAAAGACCTCTGGTCAGAGCTAACATACATGATGGCATCCCTGTAGCCAAACAGCTTATGTAACCAAGCTGCTCTTGTAGCAAATGTCATTAAACTGTGGTAAAACTGTTGTACATTTTATTTCAGTTGTTTTATTAATTAATTGAATATTTATTCAGTAAGACTGCGGCCTAACAGGCACCATTACAAACACTTCTGTGATGTTTAATCCTATTCAGGACTTTCATGTTGCCATACGTAGAAGGTCTTTCGGGGTGAAATTGGACCCCAAGAAAGAAGATGTGCAAAATATTTGTTGGTATTCATTATAGACTTTTATACTATGTTAAATACATTTTCAGATATGTTGACCTATTTTTGGTTCCAGGTGTCCCTCTTTTTATATATATAAAAATGAAAAAACAATACCTGTCACCGAAACCAAATGGCCTGGGGTCCAAAAGACCCCAAAAGTTCTGAACAGCGTCAATGACCTCCGGACGGATGGCGCTAATGCTTTCAAGACAACCTGCAGTTTACTAGAACAATGTTCCTATAGCCAAGTGGTAAATATAACCAAATCAGTTTTCCAGCAAATATTTCTTGCTAGTAGCTGTAGCAGCAAAGGAAATAAAATCTACTGTACTTAACTCGGTTCAATAATATATCGATTGCTATCGACTGATTTAAGAAAATTGCATCCTGAGTTCAAACTGTTGCATCATTGGTTTTACAGATTCATGTCATCCTCCTTGTGTGACGGTCACAGTTTGTTTCATCATGTTTCTATTACACAGTAAATATTAAACTAAAGCTCGACTTTAAAAAATACATCAAAAATCAAATTGCGGTTGCAATATCAGCCAGAAAAAGTGCAGTCCTCTAAACTTAAAGAGAACTACTGAGAGGTTAATAACTGCAAGAGTGAAATTTCTCCAGTAATAATGTCAAAAGCAGAAGCAGAACCAATCATGTTCAAAAATATGTGCTATCTGGATTGTGTTTATTACACACCTCAGAGTTGGATAAGACCTTAAGTAATATCCGTAGTAGAATAATAGTTAAAAAAAAAAAAAACATACATAAATACTAGTTCTGATTTTCAAATTCCTCTGGTGTGAAATAACAATAATGCACATATCAATGGTATTGCATAGATTCTTTCATGAGTACAAATACTGGTAGAGAAGTATCAATATTCTACAGATTTCTGCCAGTGTTGCACAGATTCTTGTACATGTAGAAAAAATGATATTGCAGAATTTCCTCCTCAAGTTCAGTGTGTGCAGGATGCATTTTTTGTTGTATCAGTTTAGCAGTGATGTTTAAAATTGCTCATTGTACTTTCCTATTAAATTCTTAACAAACTCTATCATGTCTTACGCAGCATCAATAGGGGGAATCAAACTCATCTGAATGATGTTTAAGACACATTTCTAACCAAACTGGATTTTCTTCTAACCATGTATTTCTGTGTTCTTTCATTGTTTATGTGCAGATGGACTCTTCTTGCAGCGTGGCAGCTAACGGAGGCTGAACAGTGTTTGCTCCACTGGACATGGTCCCTGGTTTGGACAGATGAGAGCCAGCGGACTCAGTGTCAGATTAGCTTTAAAAGTCATTAGCACAGCTTGATTTTAGCCGAGAGCTGAAGCCCTGCAGCGGCTCGCTGACAACTTCTATCTACGTTCACATTGTGTTAAAGGTTTGCTCAGAAGACTCTTTGTTCCTTTATCCTTTTGTTGGTGCTTGTGGAGGATTTTCAGCTTAAACTGTGAATTAAAACTGATTGAAAGTTTAAAGTTGATGCATATTCACAGCCTGCTACTTTCAAAACACTGAGCTGGTTTTAAAGGTCATAAATTTCATAGTGCTCCTGTTGGGAGAAAACCTTCTCCTTAGAGTGTTTCCAGGAACAGAAAGAGACGTTCTGTTTGTTTGCCTCTCTTCAGCAGAAATCACTGCTAGCTGTTTGAGTTTGTTTGACTCAGCAGAATCAGTTTCATGTGAGATGTGATTTTGTAAACGCTTTGACACCCAGCACTCTTTTGCCCTTTATATGACTTCTGTCCACATCATTGCTGTTCGGTTTCACAGGATTTGCTCTCTGTTTAATTTACTTTGTTCATCAAGATAATCCACTTAGTATCAATATTTAATTCTAACCTCATGTCAGCTAACTTTTAATGTTTGTCTTCCTTATTTTCAGCATGGCTGACCAGCTGAACGGCTTCTTAGATGTTGTTCATTTTGATAGATTTTCTATAAAACTCTGAATTCACTGAAAGCTGCATCGACATTAAGTTCATCGCCCAGCTTGGGGATATAAAGGTTTACCTACAAGCTGCATTAACTGTTTTGTTTAATCATGATGCAACAAGTATTAAACTCAGCGACTAATTATTACCCTCAATTGACCCCAAATCCTGTTTAAACTTTGTTAACGTGTCCATTTGCTGTTTTTTATACGTTACAGGATGCAGTAAAATATGCAATCACGGCTGAGTGTTTCTACCATCACTAATACTGCAGTATATTGGTGACAGAATTCCAATACTACAACTTGACATTGTGTACTGTAGAGTACTTCTAGGGTGCTTAAGTAGAGCTGTAGGTGCGCTGGTGTGCTTGAGACTTCATAGATCTGCACATTCTAGATGAAGCACTGTGTTGATTTAGCCATTTTGAAATAGGAAGAGATGATTTCCATAGAAAAAAAAACAACTTGTAAATATGTGATTTTGATACGCAGAGACAAAGTTTTAGGGGGGGAATCGATGACCAGAGAGGAGATTAGCATGTTTACTCATCTAGCAGACACAAAGCAACAGGATCATCCCATTTTGTTGAATCTATAATATTAATAAACTTTATTTCTATGGCGCCTTTCAAAACTTGGTTGAGCTACAAGGTGTTTTACAAAACATCCAAATACAAACACACGGAATAAAGAAAAACACAACTTATTTTGGATGACAGGATTATTGCATAATTTAGAAACGAGAAATCTATATAATTTATGCACTGAAGTGAAAAATAATGATGGCGATCATGGTTATGCCTCAGTGACTCTGTTGCTCCAATAAAAACCAAACCCTGCCATGTGCTCAGTGAGCTTTGGAGGCTAAATAAAGATCAGGTCACTGACCACGTCTATAAATGGTCCCACCTTTAGCCCAATAAAAAAACAGAAAAACCAACAATCAACTCGTCACATTTTCGCCAAACACAAAGACACAGGTCAGAGGAATGTTAAAAGCTTTAGCTGCAGATGAATAACTGTAAGTTTAAGGCCCCGTTTACATGTAGCAAACACAGTGATATTTCAATGCGTTTGGTCCTTTGGTTTACACGTAAACGAAGCAACAAGTCACTGAAAATGATCATATTTGCAAACTCTGGCCCAAGTGTAGATTTGGAAAAACTCCGTCTTTACGTTTGCATGTAGACAGGAGGAGACGGAGTTCGACGTCACAGTATGCAACAAAAGCATCATCAGCGTCATATGTTTACAGTTTGGCTACTGTGCTAGAAAGTCCATATTTTCAAGTACTTTACTTGTTTTGTACTCCAACACCACATTTAGAAATAGCTCCACTTCTCTGTTGGTCCAAACAAACAAGCCTTGCGCTATTATCGTTGAAAAAACAGGAAGTAATTTATGCCATTCAGTGTTGTGTTTTTTCCAGGATTCTGATTGGCTAGCATGGATTAATGCTTCTTGTTACACTGCCCCCTATAGGTTTGGCTCATAGCAGCTCTTAACGACGTGTTTATCTGGGTTTCTGTAAACAAAGATTTTTTTTTTTAAAAACGATCTGGTGTGAACAATGTTATTATTGAAAACATAGATCAGTTTTTGTAAATACTCGGCTATGTGTAAACGTGGCCTAGATGTTCACCATTCTACTTTCACTCAACTACAGAGAAGAAACCCCAAGACTGATGATGCTGCCGACCAACCTCGATCTGGTAGAACAACAGAACCAACAGAAACTCAGTGAGGCTGAGGTATTCAGAATATGTGCAGATCCATGAGACATAGAGTAAAAGCAATCTTTGGAAGCTTATTTATACTCAACAGACTTATTTATTTCTGTTATTGCTGACAAAAAAAAAATGCAAGTGGGATCAATAGTAATAAGATATTGAGCCAGAAACTAGTGGTGCGCTTAGAAAGCCACAATAAAACAAACCAAAGAAGACAATAAACGATAAAAAGAGCAAAAACAAAACAATAAAAAAACAATATACGGTTGTACAAATGCCAGTCTGGGTTTTTAAAGCTTTCTAAACTGAAGGACTGACTGAGCTTGTTCCAGAGGTTAGTGGCTCTAAAACACTGTAGGCCTGAACTGTGGAACTTTAAACAGAAGCTAAGTCCAGTCTAGGTCCAGTATTGGTTCTCTTTTAGTCCTTTTTCAGGTCTGCATCAACAGCAAAGAAAAACATCTGGCTGCTGGATGCTTCACTTTCTCCAGCAGCTTGTCTCCAGCTCTGACTGCTGTTTGAGCCCCAACAGGTACGAATAAGTTGAACTATTGAGGTTTTGTTTGATGAAATAACTGAGATTGCCTTTGTGGGTTGTAAAACCGAAACAAGAGCCTAAAATATGCTAATATGCTTCGTAGAAGTGACTGAACCTGCACTTTTAATAAGCTGTTTTCCACTGCACAAACTTGCAGGGGGAAAGGAAACTTGTCCATGCACCTATTTGAGATCAGCCCTGAAAAACTGCTGTTTGACTCTCAAAACTCCATTAATCTGATCAGTTTGTCTGTCCAGTGTCACCAAAACAAAATGTAGAACAAAGCTGTTTTCCACTGCAGGAACTAGTGGATCATCTGAGGACGACTTGAAATTTTAAGCGTGTTCCAACTGCAAGAACCTCCACTGTAGAACCTCTTGGGGCAGATTTTTAGGGAGGAAAAAACAACCTAATCCAGACTAGGTACTTCTGAGCAGCCCTGAAACACTATTGTTCAGGTCTTGGTCTGGTTAAACTCAACATGCGCCATTTTCCTGCCTTTGTGATGTCCATGTCCTTTCTTTGCATCTCAAACATCGTCAACAAAGTAAAATTCACCATATAGACAAACACAACATGTTGTTGTCTCCTATGTGCTCATAGAACTGGAGTTACGTCCAGAAAGTGCTGTTTGGTCTCAGTTTTGTTGCACTTTGCATAAATGTCATGTCCTGAAACAGCTAGTGAAGTCAGGACTCCATGGACCATGAACGTATGTTAAAAAAAAAACAAAAAAAAAACATCTTGGCAATGACATTTTAATCATTTAAGTTTAGACCAAGATGGTGTCGACTAATCGAGTGGCCAACATTTCTACAGCTGCAAGCATCACTTTGGTTTTATCTTTATATTGTCAGTTCCGTTCAATTTTATTTGTATAGCAGCTGATTCTCAACATATGTCATGTCATAGCGTTTCATGTATTAAGATGAACCCAACAAATCCAGAGTTTCCTTTTGGATTCCTTTTGAGTGGCACTTGGTGACAGTGAGAAGGAACCAAAAAACAACCACCAAAAACCAAACAAACCAACGCTAATAAACAGAAGAGACAACCGACAGAATCAGGCTCAGGGAGGGCAGACATCTGCCTCGACTGAGGTGAGGGTTAGTCTATTTTTGTGCTGCCTATGTGAAAACATGTGCAACACTTTGGTTAACTTGGGGTGTTTTAAAACGTGCTGTATGAATAAATTCAATTTGATTTGATTTGACTAAAAGTCTTTTAAAAGCCTGAAACAGCCGATTAGGGTTTGTTTTTGTAAATGTTTGCACCGCCTCGTGTCGTTCTGCAGTGGAAATCTGCCTAATCAGAGACCTTTTCTCACATCACATGTACTCATTTGATCCATTTTAAAATAAAAAGCATGAAATTGTGAATCCTTTTGCTGCTTTCTGCCTGCAGGTCCGACCCACATGACGCCTCCACATCGCAGTCAGACTCCAGCAGAGAAGGAGTTTATCTTGTCTTGTTGTTGTGAGGACAGAAACGTGCCATCGTGTTCTTATTTACAGAAACACCGGCCTCTGATTGGCTGACATTAAGGCATTCTGCTTGGGGGCGGGGCCTCGCTTTACTCCATTACAGCCATCTCGGAGCTTATCGGAGCCGAAAGCCTTCCAGGAAACACGAGCGCCGTAAAAGCTTTCTGTGGCTTCTCAGAGCTTTGCTGTCCACTCCAGTAAACACTATCTGTCACAGTCTAATAGCTGCTGTGTGTTTGTGTATTTACTGTGTCCTTGTGACTCAGACTGTGTGTTTTCTTGTTAGATGTGAGTTCATGTGTGGGACAGCGCTGGATCGATGCAAGGGCCATGTTCTCCTCCCAGAGGACTCATTAGCCGAGCTGCTAACGTTCGCTCCTGTTAACTGAAATCCATCAGCTGTTTTGCTTCTTTTATCAAAGCCTCCTCACGCTGAGCCTCACACAGGAGGTGAAAATGCATCTTTCACACGTGATTCTGCAACACATGACTGTTTTTTGAGCCGTAGTGGTTGATGAAGGTCATCTGGAGGTCACTGCTAATATCTGTAAGCACGCTTGCATGTTTGTTGTGTTCAGATTCAACAGGAAAACATCTGCAATCAGGTCATTCCATGAAAAATCTATCAGTTCCTCCATCGGACCTCCACAGAATGATCTGCAGTAACTTAAGTATAATTGATGAAGCCCTGCAAGTCAAAGGCACAGCGTTGAGCTGAACACTGACAGCTTTGTTTGAAACCAGGGTGTAGTGGTTCCTGCAGCCTGATTGTAGCACAAACCCTTGAAATGATGATGGATCACATCATCACAAGCTTCTCCTCAGCATATAAACCATGTTAAATAGTCATTTAAATGCACTTTCCATCAACAAAGTGTCTCATGATTAAAACAGCCAAAAGCATGAATTAGTCTTAGCTCATGCTTTAATGCTGAAAAAAAAAAGCCCTAATTTTACTATTTCAATGTTACTACACATTGATGGAACATGTTTTTTAATGTTAACAGATGAATTTAACCTTGTGATCAGTGTTACAGAGGATAAAATGACTGTCAACTTATCTGAAATCTGTCTAGAGTTTTGTTTTGGATATTGACACTATGCTGGCTTCCTCAGATGAGACGATGCTTTCCATCCATCCATCCATTATGTATACACCGCTTAGTCCTCACTAGGGTCTCTGGGGGCTGGAGTCTATCCCAGCTGACTCAGGGTGAAGGCAGGGGACACCTGGACAGGTCACCAGTCTATTGCAGGGCTACACTTAGAGACAGACAACCAAGCCACAGGGATCAGAGAGTCAACAGGATTCATCCTCCAGGGACCATGAATCTGTCCAAAACGTTGTCGTATTGACATAACAGTTGAGCTATTTTAGGTAAAACCAAAGCTGTGACCAACATCGCTGGCAAACACTCTACATGTGCTCCACTGTCCGTGGTGGAAGCTCTTGTGAACATGCACGAACATCTGTCACCACAAAACCAGCAGAAAATCAAACTAAGCCACAACAAAAGACACATTTCTTTAAAACAACGCATCAGATAAAGCATGAACAACCACCTATAGCAGCTGCAACAGACACCAGACTCAGCTTTGACCTTGTTTCAGCCGCTTGTTGCTTTCGGACTCACCTGTCTCTGGTTCTCCGTCTCGAGTCGCAGTCGAGCTTCGATGCAGCGTCGCGTCTCGAGGAAGGCCTGGCGCTGAGCCCGGTCCGACAGGTAGCTGATGAAGATCCCAGCAGTGTTCATGCACATGAACAGCACAGCCTGAGCTGCCACCTGGAACACAGACAGGAGGTGAGATACAGCTCATTCTGAAGAAAACAGAAACTGACTTTTCTCTCTCCTTCTTCTTAGTCTACACAGATGGTTCACAAATGAAGCTGCAACTGTGAATAGAAATCAAGTGATTCTCGAGGGGCTTGTTACAGTGGTGATTTTGCTCATTTCGTCAACATTTACTTTAAATTTTAACCAAAAACATGCAAAAATCCAGGTTTTGTCAACAAGTGAATTCACTGCAGAAGAAAAGGTGCAATTAAGAGCAACACTGTGAAACTCCTGGACATGTGGAGAAACTACATCAACAACAGTGTCCTCATGGAGACATAAAGATCTGCTGGTTTGGTCTCTTCAGTGACAAACAGAGTCACGTTTCCTGGTGTTTCCATTGTAATTAGTCACATGTAGCTTATTATCAGTACATGCATTGTTCCTTTTATGCTTTGCATTTAGACTTTTTATCTTCAAATGAAAATGTGCACAAACAGGTGGATGAACACGTGCTTATTGTCACTTCTAATTATTAAATATACTGTTGAAGGAAAGAATTAGACATTTTGAGGCCTTTTGTAACTATAACAGGTAGTTAACGACCATATTTAACTTATTTTGAACAAATCCTGCAGGAAGCTTTTACTTGATCTCTCTGCAAATAAAAATAATAAAATGTATGAGAAGACTTTGTGTAATGGCAATTTTTCAATGCCCTAATATTCTTTAATTGCCTTTACTGCGCAGGTGGAGCAGAGTGAACCGACGCAGAACAAAAATAGAACTTCTAGTCTGTATACTTGCCGTTTAGTGGATGGTTTATTTGATGATATGCAACAAATGATAACACAGTGGTTTCCCTGTGGTGAATTTGGTTTATATCTGTGTTGGTCTGATGCTGGTCTGGTGAGTACTGTTGGCTCTCCCTCTACCTGTGCCTTCCTCTTCCTGTCACCTGTGCCCTCTACATATACACCCAGTGTCCAATTACCGCCACCATGCGTCCAAGTAATCCATATTAAATTACATGCCAACAATAAACACAAATGGCTCCGACACTTTGCTTCATCTAAACTTGAACCTTTCTCAACAAACCAGTTTAGCAAATAAATAAATAAAATCTGAGTAGTTTGGAGTTGAAAAGCACCACAGATGTGGAAACCATCATGACTAAACACTTGTTGAACTCCCAGCTGCAGATGACCTCACCACTGCTTTGAGCAATTGTGCAACATGTAAAAAATTTTTAAAAAGCAATACAAAAATCCATCAAAAACATCCATCCATCCATCATCTACGCATGTTTTAACATGTCGCCAGTTCTGCACAGACATCAGGACTCTTTCAGTTTTTTGTATTCTCTGATGTCTTGGTCTTCTGGGCCTGACATACGGTGTCACAACAAAACAAAAGCCACAACACTACAAAATTAGCTGCAACACAACCAAATTAACCACAACACAACGAAATTAGCCGCAACACAACACAACGGCTGCAATGGAAGTGGGTTTTTTTTAACCAGGAAGTTATACTGTGAATTGCACAATCACACGAAGCGGGCAGAAGCCGGAGATTGTTGGAAACAACTCGAGAAGTAAATACTGAATACTGAACTGCTTATGCAACCCTTTAATAGAATCAAGCTTCTTTATACAGCTAGATCCTGCATGTTAAACACATTTGATACATACTGTCACCTCTGTCCTAAAGGGCAGAGACGAATGACTGTCTAAGCTGAAACTCACTGCGGTGTCGAAGGCATTTGACAAAACACACCAGTCTGACGTGGACATGATATTAAATTAAACCACTGAGGGGATGTTCTGCTGCAGCTCTGTCAGCTTTGGTTTTAGTTCACAGCGACTCTTCAAACACTGAAGGCATACTGTCTTTTTAACAGCAGCTTCTACAAGTTGTTCAAAGCCTGAGATTGTGCTACATGCTGTGTTTACTGAGGCTAATCAATACAGCATCTATTGGACAGAAGACAACAACTACAGAAGCCTCACAAACTCTACTACCCTTTTTCCACCAAACTGGTTCCAGTGCTGGTTCGGAGCCGGTGCCTGACTTCGCACCAGTTCTTTGTGTTTCCACCACCTAAGCACCAGCTCTAGGCTCTGAAAACTGGTGCTTTTCAGGCACCAACTCTTTGCTGGGCCAGAGCTAAGCACCGAGTACGTCAGGGGCTGGGGGCGAGGTTAGCATGACCACTGAGACCGATGAATGGGACACACAAACGGTGATTTGTGTTGTTTTTCACCAGAATGTCTCTGGTCCGATCGCAGATGTATTGGAATGAGTCCAGGGACACACGGAAGTTTTACACAAACTGTTGCGCACTGAAAGCCGGTACAACTGTGTCCCACCAGCAGCACCACGGTGGTGGAAAACAGGACGTCTATAGCTTCGGTGTACTGCGGTATTAACGCTTAGCAATGAGGTCTTCTCGGGAAAAACGGAGCACAGCTACATGCGTTGTTTATTCCGCTCATAGAAAAGACCGTACAAGAAAGAATCCCCCAGTTTTATCTTGCACAAATCTGACATTAGAACGTCCTAGTTTACTCTTTTTAAAGTCATTTTTGTTCCCACACCTGTCAGAGCACCACAGCCACCAACAGCAGCTAGTGCAGCCTGCAGTGTGGGGCGTTCTGGGAACATCATAAATTGTAGCGTCTATCGATAAGAAAATGTTCAGCAAGTCATATGTTTTGCTTATGAAAATGTGGGAAGTGGTTAAAAAAAAAAAGAAAGTCTGCAGTCCTGGGTGGACTTCCGTGTAGCGCGAGCATTGTTCTGTAAACGGCTACGTATGCAGTGACATATGGCGTCGCTCTAACTTGGCTCCTTGCCCATGGAAAAGCAACCGTTTCTTAGATTGGAACCAACTAAGCACTGGCCGTAGCACCAGCACGGAGGTGGCACCTGGTTCTCTTTGGTGGAAAAGGGATATATTTGGCCATTTGTCTAAAACCTGAAGAACCACACTTCTTAAGCTTAAATAACGTGTGTATTTTCAACCTTGTCTGCAGTAAAAGTGTGTCAAGATGAGATTAAAAATTCATATCTGAGGTGAGCGTGACGTCACTGATGAGCTTTCAACCACAGTGACAAGTCAATGAGCCGAGACGTCTATTGAACGGAGACGAGAACATTTGAAACCAGAGCAGACGACAGAACGAAGCCAAGAGCATAATGACCAGGTCAGCGATCAACACTCAAACTGCACGACCAGCCTGTTCCACCACCTGACTGGACTGTGTTACCACAGCACGACAAAGAAGTTCAAAAGACTGAATCTGAGCGTTAAACATCAACACACCGAGAGTTAAAAATTAAATAAGAAATGTAAAAACCATCCATCTGCACTTCACAGCTCAATTTACGCCTGATTCCAGATACTACGTCTGTGATTGTATATAAAACTTGAATTAACTTGTTAAAATGATATCACTGTTTTAGTCTGAGATAAAACCTTTGTACTTAGTAGCAGTAGATGTTTAAAACAGAATGGTCTACATCTGTTAAATCAAGGGGAAATGTTTGAATTACTTCAGAAATATAATCTCTGATAAAGTCAATGAATTCATATTATATGCAAAAACATCAGATCATATTGAAGTTCTTCAGTATGTTCGTAGAATTAGTTTTGTTCTATTAGTTGTGACTGATAAGAGATGCAACGCAAACAAGCACATTTGACCTGTTTTTTTTAGCAAATGGGACCATGATTTACAAAAAGAACACTTAACAAAAGTCTTCAAACTAGTTATTGAGACAAGGGGTTCAAATATTAGTAGTAGCCAGTAGCATTATTAATTAATAGTCCATTGATTAATAATGAATGAAGCACAGTAGATATTGTTCTATAAGCTCACGTTTTATTGCTTTTTTTTTAAAACCACAAACAACTTATGTGGTTCCTTCCATTGGCTTAAATACATCACTTACTCGGCAGGAAGAAAACTGTGCTGGGAGACTTTGGCTTGTACTGCCAAAGTGAGTTGGAAGTCATTAACCGCCACTGAAGTCTTGGGCTGTGTCCGAAATCACCCACTCACTCCCTACTCCCTATGTAGTGCACTATATAGTGATCACTATATAGTGCACTACATAGTGATCACTATATAGTGCACTATATAGGGAGCACCTCGGCAAAGTATCATTTCGGACACTACTCCAGCTATTAATTACGTCGCTCGCTAGCCGTGATTTGTGCTGCAACAACATCGTACAAACACATCAAATTAACAGTTTATTGCGTAGCTAAGAAATCAAATTAAATCAAGTTTATTGTCATTTTGCTGTACATACCAGATGAGAGAGCGTTTCTTCAGGATCCAGTAACTAAAAGCAATTTAAATAAAGT